>NC_031778.1:23652710-23749955 GCF_001522545.3 Parus major | reverse complement strand
ATCCCATCTCCAGTCTCTTGAATCCCATCTCCAGTCTCTTGAATCCCATCTCCAGTCTCTTGAATCCCATCTCCAGTCTCTTGAATCCCATCTCCTGCCATGGGCACCTTCCATGGACCGGATTGCTCCGGAGGCCTTGGGCACTGCCAGGGACCCAGAGCTGCTCTGTACCCCCTGTGCCAGCCCTCCCCACCCTCCCAGGGAACAATTCCTGCCCAAAATCCCATCCATCCCTGCCCTCTGGCAGTGGGGAGCTGTTCCCTGTGTCCTGTCAGTGTTACAGAGCTGAGCAATTTGTTGTTCAAACACAATCTCCATTTTTCCTTTCAATTCCACATTTCAGGTCTTCAAAGTTTCACTGAGGTCCCCATGTCTGGGGGCCTTTTTCCAGTGGCATTTCCCCAAATCCCTTGGAGCTGGATCCATGCCCAGTGCCCCATGGATGGGATGATTGATGGCTGTCAATGAGATTTTTGCTGTTGGCAGAAAACACGAGTAGTAAAGTGGGAATATTGGACTTTCCCAATCAGACTCTCCTGGAGCTTGGCACACGATTCTTTTCCCTTTCCTTCTTCCCATCCAGTGCAGTAGGAAGTCAATTATGGTAATTGGCCCTGATTTGCATATAGGTGATGGAGTTGTGTGGTGCAGAGCACCCCCAGAACTCCTGGGAAGCTGTGTTGGGATCAAAGGGGGCCGTGTGGGAGCTGTTGTCTGACACCGAGCTCAGGGTGTTGTTTGCATTAAACATTTATCACCCTGCTAGCAGGAAACTCTGGGCTGGGCTGACATGTTTTCATGCAAAATTTATTGGGGAAGATGAGGATTGTAAAGAGAGATCTCCTTGCCTCTCACCAGTGGTGGAGGGGGAATGTTTGATTGGGAGGGAAGATTCCTCTGGCACTCGTGTGTTACACCAGGGAAGGCTGATTTTGTCTCTAAGACCTTTTCCTCAAAATCTTCCCTGACCAAATCCATTTCTCAAGGAGCAGAAATGTGCAAATACAAATTGATGTTCAGGGTGCTACACCACTTGTTTAATTTGCACTGCTCAGGTCTCACATTCAGGAGTTCTTTTAGGTTGCTTGAATTCTCTTTGGAGTTTATTTCAAAGAGGTTTATGAGGAAAACAGAAAGTACTTTGTGTTTAGTTTGTAGCTCAGGAGTCCAAAAGGAAAAGATATTAATTTTGAAAGTTTTGATCCCAAATATAATAAATAAGGATTGCTGTGGGGCTGGAACCTTGCATACCATGGTTCAGCCTTGATCATATTCTTGTTGTTGAGTTACAAGAATCCTAGAGGAGCTGCTTCCAGGAAAATGATGGCAGAGCCTTTCCTGAAATGAGCTGCTGGGAATTGTAGAGTCTGTGGCCAGAAATCCCTTTTAAATGTGGACATTCCTGGAAAAAATGGAGAACTTTAAAATCTGTTTAAACTTAGCAACTGCATTTTGAATGCTGAAACCAAACTTTTCTCCATCCTGTGGTGGAGTTTGAATGCTTATAGGAGAAATATATTTGCTCTTGTGTCAGAGGGGAAAACCCTCTCCTTAATCCAAGCAGGTTTATTTTCAGTGTCTGGCCTAAATTAAAAGGACTTTATAAGAGCTGCAGTCAAGCTGTTGAGAAGTTTATTTTGTAGTAAAGTTTTAAGATGCTTGGTAGGACTTCTTGGTTCCAGTGATTTCTTTTGGCAGCTTCTTGAAGAACAGCTTCTAAAATTCGATGACAGTGTGAGCCCTTTATCCAGCCTGGGCTATTCCAGTGGCTGCCAGGCACTTTTGCTTGGACTCCAGCTGGGTTTTCCGGGATCTTTAGGATGTATTGCCATGGCAAGGGACTCACTTATCCACAACAAAACCAAAATGCCTCTTTTATTGATTAATTAATTTATTTATTCTCACTCCTTTTGCCTTCCTTTCTACCTCCAGCCTGCAGGCAGCATCCAAACATGAGGTGACTGAAGCAGGTGGAGAAGAAGTCTGGGTGACCTCAGTGCAGGGAGATTTAATCCCTTGGCCTGTCAGGATCTGTGTTTCCTGGTGGGAAAGGAGCTGAGCAGGTTGGATGGGTTCCCATGCAGTGCTCAGGGAAAGGATCCTGAGAGCATCCAGGGGACACCTGGGCACGCTTGGGGTGATGCATGAGGGGTCCCAGAGCTCTGCTGGTGCTGCTGGGAGGCAGAAGGAAGCAGCTGAGAGGCCAAATGAGGACAGTTTCCTCCCAGTAAGTCAGCCAAAGGCTAATGGGAAGCAGAGGAAGGGTTTTCCCTGAAAAGGACTGAGACCTCCATATGCCCAGAGCAGCTCGAGGGTCACTTGCCTTTGACCGAGATTTGTTGCTATTGTTGTCTAAGCTGTGTTTGCCTTGTTTTTCTTTTTGTTTGCTAAAAATCCCCTTTTAGGACTCAAAAGACTGGCCATTTATTTAATAGGCAGCAGCATATGGGATGATTTCTTTTCCTTTCACTCCCAGACAGCTGGAAAAGCCAGCGTGGATGGGACACGTGTGTAAGCTGAGGAGCAAAACTGTGCAGGAGGTGCTGGGGAACCACTGGCTCTGGAAAAGAAACAGATTTCAGTTCAGAGAAACCATTTCATTTTCATTCATTAAGAACTTTTTGTGCTAAGTATAAAAATCTTAAGTTTGGTGTTCAGAGTCTGTAGTTCAGACTGTCAGTTAGTGACGGCTGTCAAATGAGCTTCCCTGCTAAATTCATGGGCTGTGTTGAGGGAATTATATTTCTCCCTATTTCCAGAAATAGGTTTTGGAATGCATTTGAAGGCAGTATCTTCAAAGACACACATTCTTTTAAGCTGTTTAAAATTTTCCAAACTCTCCGCTCCTTAAAACTGCCAGCCACCATGATTGTCCTTTTATAACTATATAATTTGCATTATCCTGGCTTTTTAGTGGAATCATTGCTTGAACATGGAGCATTCCTGCTGAAAGAGGGTTTTGTTTGCCCACATGTCCAAACACACACACGCTCTGAATGTAAACATGGAGTTTTGGGTTGTTTTTTTGGGTTTTTTTTTCCCTGGGACACCTTGTGCTGGGAGAGCAGCTGACTATTGTTTTAATGGCCTCCCTTAATCTGGGCAGGAGGAATCCAAACTGAATGATCCGGAGCTGTGCAAATCCAGTTAGTGTGAGCTGTAATCTCTTTACTGGGTTTAAGGAGTTGGAGTGGCACTGAGACACCCTGCAGATACTGAACAGCAGAGATACAGTAATCACCTCACCCTGCTCCTGCATCCTGCAACTAAAACCACCAGTCCCCAGCAAGGATTTAGGGCAAAGCCAGCCCCAAACCAGCAAACTGCTCCTCAGAGCAGGCCAAGGAGGGGCAGGCCACAAACAGCCCATCAAAAACATAATGCTGTGGTAAAGTGGAATTGAAATTCACATTAAAATGTTAAACTTGCTGTTGCACCTCGTATTTTGGATTGGGAATGCTTTTTCTGGAATGAGTTTACCTGCTATGGAGATTATAAACCATCCTTGGTTTTGATTAGGAAGGGAAGGAGTAGCTTTGTTTGGAGGAAGCATTTCTAATCCTGGTCTAATTTTGAACCTTTCTGTTGTTTGGAATTATAAAATAATGTGACAGACTTAAATGAAATAATCTAAATTGTTGGTCAGTGATAGGACACAAGGGAATAGTTTTAAATCAAGAGAAGAGGGATGTAAATTGGATATTGGGCAGGAATTCCTGGCTGGGAGGGTGGGCAGGGCCTGGCACAGGTGCCCAGAGCAGCTGGGGGGCTCCCCTGGATCCCTGGAAATGCCCAAGGCCAGGCTGGACATTGGGCTTTGGAGCCCCTGGGACAGTGGGAGGTGTCCCTGCCATGGCAGGGGTGGCACTGGGTGGGCTTTGAGGTCCCTTCCAGCCCAAATCTGTGATTCCATGATTTACTTCCAGGCTCTGGTTTCATCCTTGGCACCTCCTGGTTCTGTGCAGGGCAGGATGTTCCTACTCAGCAGGAGTAAAACCCTGCAGATAATCTGTGTTTGTTGTTCTGCTTCCACACCCTCTCACTGGAGTCATTTTCCATTGAAGAGAGAAGGTTCTTGGATCTTCCCATGGAGAAGAGACTGTGCAACCCAAATTTTCCACTCTGAGAACTCCTGAGCCTGGTTCCCATGAGAGATTTCAGATGCAGAGGGTGCTCTTGACCTGTTCATTGAGAATTCCCTGATCCCTTCTTGCAATGAGACACCTTCAGTTCCATCAGCCCACGGAGCAGAGTGGTCCTTGTGACAAGAATTCAGCATCCTCTTGGGTTTATTCCCTTTTCCCCATGGATTGTGGCATTGCCCCTTTTCTGGGGGAAAAGTCTGGGAATGGCTCCCTCTCCAGCCATCGATTTTTCCATCATTTGCAGTGTAAAAACCATCTTTAAATATCCATGGAAGACAAGGCAGGGAAATGCTGCTTTGGGTGATTTCCAGGGTAGGAACATCTTGGATTCTCCTGGATCCTGCCTCGCTCCTCAGCTGCTCCCAGCAGCTGAAGTTCTTGTAATACAAGGCCCATTTAATGGTGAATTATGTTGGGAATGATTTTTCCTGGATTGAGATGGAAGCAGCAGGATCAGTCCATTCTCTCCAGATGGATTAAGGAATTGATCAGGAAGGTCTGCCTTGGCTGCTCAGATCAGAATCTTTTGAGGCTGCTTAATGGGATCATGCTGTGTCCAAGAGGGAAAAGAGGTTTTTCCATTGATTATTGTCAGGTGGGCATTGCTTGTGCTTTGAAAAATATTAGGGAAATACAGACAATGGATTTCTGGGAGAGTGTTCAGCACAGGAATGGGGAATGCAGGGGCAGGAGTGAGAAGGCTTCGTGTGCCTGCCTCTGCCATCTCCCTTTTTCCTTTTTATTTCCTCCTTGGCTCTGCCTTTACTTCCTGACCACATAAAACAGTGTTTAAAAAAGCCTGGATGGAGTTTTGGATAATGTTGCAGTGGGAATTTCTGCTGGGAGTTAATTTGCAGGTCCCCTGTGAGTCAGGAGCATGAAGATAGAAGAGAAGGAAGGGGTTTATATGGAGTGGGAGCCACTAAATCTGATTTAAAGGGTCACAATGGGTTTTTTTTATTGAGGAGGACAAAAAATTAAAGTCCATCAATTAATTTATTGAAAAAACTAAAACAAGCTTTAGGCTCTGGAGCTTACAGGAAACTCTTTCCATGAGTTTTAAAGGTCATTTTAATAATTCTGCTGCTTTTTTTTCCTTTCTAAAATATTCAGGCTTTGATAACTCAGTAAATTGATAGTAGATAATGATAGTAGGCCTTGATATTATGTGGCTCAAAATTTTATATGCTGTAGGTTTTAGATACAATTTTTGAAAATTTTACTCTGCACTGTAATATATTCTGACTCATGGAAGTGCTTTATTTTTAGGTTGTGTTTCTCACAGGAATTTTCTTCTGACAAAGTTTCCTATGTTTTAAAAAATCCATTTGCTCCAAGCTCCAATGTCCAGCCTGGCCTTGGGCACTGCCAGGGATCCAGGGCAGCCACAACTTCTCTGGGAATTCCATCCCAGCCTTTCTTTACCCTCCCAGGGAACAAATCCTGCCCAGGATCCCATCCAGCCCTGGGAGCCATTCCCTGTGTCCTGTCCCTCCATCCCTTGTCCCCAGTCCCTCTCCAGCTCTCCTGGAGCCCCTTCAGGCCCTGCAAGGGGCTCTGAGCTCTCCCTGGAGCTTCTCCTCTCCATGGTTTCTTGGTTCTCTTCCTTCTCTGTATGGCAGATTTTGGAGCAGATTTTGGAGCAGATTTTGGAGCAGGACCCAGGCTCTGCCCTGGGGACCCAGTGGTGGCACCAGAGGACTGGGCAGGGACTGATCCCAGGAAATTCCCCCTGGACCAGAGAGGTTGTGGAGTCTCCCAGGGCAAATTCCAGCCCCGTGCCTGGGGTGGCCCTGCTGGAGCAGGAGGTGACACCAGGTGAGCCCTGGGGTCCCTCCCAGCCTGACCCACCCTGGATGGAGCAGAAATCTGGGAAGAGCTGCAGAGATTCCTCCATGGGAAACAGGGAATGCATTGGGCATGGCTGGGAAGGGGGTTAATCACAACTTCAGCAATATTTTTACAGTGCATTCCCCTTCAGTGCTTTTCACAGCTCTGTCTGTTAGCAATTCTGGAAATTTTACTTGTCTTGGATAAAGGATCCTTCCAGTAAGAGCCAGTACTGCTCCAAAGCTCCCCATGGAGAGAACATGTGGTGAAATCCCTTCTTCAGTCAGGCTGGGAATGGCCATTTTTGGGATCCAATTTCAGCGTGGCAGTTGTCACACCCCATCCCAGGGATGTTCCTGTGTGCCAGCAGAAAGCCAGGGCTGTGTTTTGCAGGCTGCCTTCCCCCTGCTCTGCCTTTCATCTCGTGCTGTGTTTATGTAATGCAATAGAAATGTTGCTAACGTGATTATACTTTTCTATCTTATTAGCTCCAATACTGAGCACAATAAAATGGAAAACTGTTTAAATGTTATGTTTAAGTGCTTGAGATAAGAGTTCTTGTAAATGAAATGTGATTACATTTCTGTAATAGATCTTCTCTGTCTGCTCGGACTTTGTTGAGCAATGTAATTCTTTTGGGATTGCTGTTTCTAAGTTTGATTTCTTTTTTTTTTTCCTTTTTTTTTGGATTTTGGTGGAAATAGCCATGTAAAACGTTACACAATGCACAGAAATCTCTTGAAAAGGCAGGGTTTCCCGTGTGAGGCACAAAACCATCCCTCCATAGTTTTCTTTGTGATAACCAATTTGAATTAAACATAATTCCCCAACATCACCTTGAATTTCCATCTGTGTAACCCCCATGTTCTTAAGCATTTTGCATTTACCTAATGCTCTGGGCTATTTTCCCTCAGCATGGATGGCAAACTGTGACTATCTCCAAACTGGAGATGATATGAATAACAATTGTTTGCTGATCTTCCCCTGTATCTCCCTGCATAACCTGCAGCCTGCAAAGGCTGAGGAAGTGGCAGATAGCTTTTGTCATCCCTTATCCGGGCTGTACACTTGTAAGGAAGAGCAGGGATAATCGCCTAAATCTAATTAGGGGTTAAAAGAGGCCATGACTGTGATGTGGCAGTGAGACACCTTACTGTAGCAATCCTGTTTGCATTAGAAAAATAAGGTTGTCATATTGATTATTCAAATGAGCTTCTATTGGCCATGGCTCAATGGCTGAGTCGCAGCTGAAGCACTGGAAGGTCCCAGCTTTGGAGCATACATTATGTGATGTCTTGTTTGCTAATTTAAGGGCTTTAAAAACTGAGGCTGAGGGAGTTTTATCGTGAGAATTAAGGGTTTAAGTGAGCACTGAAGTTGAGCTTGCCTGGGTGATGGCTGTGATTGCTCAAAGCCATTCAGTGGAGGCCAATGAATTTGCTTCACGTCTTTCATGGAGAAATCACTATTGGAGTTAACAGATCTTGTTTGTGCATTAATTGACGTTTAGTTCAAAGTCAAAGAGAGCTGAAAAGAATAAAGTAATTGAGTTCAGATCAATTCCACATCCGAGAGATAGCGAATTCCCCTGGCCCTCACTTTGGGGGCTGCGTTCTAATTTAAAAAAAAAAATATTTATCTGGTGCTGGGCTATTACAGCTCCTCAAATATTTCTGAGCACTTGGATTTTTGTCATTCCCCAGACAGGTCTGTGACATCCTGCAAGTGCAGGAGGTGCTTCTGAACGTGCTGATTTCAGCCTAACTCGTGATCTAAGTGCCAGACATAGAATGGGAAAAAGTGTTTTAAAAAGAATAATTAATTAATTTTTATACCTGTTTTTGCCCCTTTTGTAGTACAGCAAATACACATGCTGGGCTGTGTTGTATGTACAGAGACTGGACATTGTCCTGCTGTTTTCACCATTGGTCTGTGCAGCTTCTGTCATTACAGATTTACAATTAAAATCCCACCTTGAATCCCAGATATGAAGCAGAGTTTGCACATTTTACCTCATAGCTGAAATTATTTCCCTTGTTTTACCTGCAGTTTGAACACTGTTCACTCCAGCTGTTGGCTCTGCTGGATTTCTGCTGCTGGGCCCAAAAAAATACAGAGACAACTGAAGTATTTTATCTTCTTGTACATAAATACAAAGTTTTCAACTTTATTTTTCAATTCTTCAGTTGATTCTTCCAGTTCTCTGCTTTTGGTGTAAAAGTTACTCATCCAAATTCTGGCCTGAAGCCACCATGACCAGAGGAAGAGGAATTTTTTTTAAATACTTATATATTTAATATATTATTTATGTTGCTAGAACATGCTGATCTGTTTGAAGGGGCTGAAAGTTCCCAGAAGATGTGGATGGAACTTTGCAATATCTTGTTTGGACAGCAGGTTAAGCTGTGGCTGATCCTGTCCTGCCTTTGTGTGAAAGGCTCCTCAGCCCTGAGCTTTGTGCTGAGCCCATGGATGTGTTTGATTGCTTGGAACAGTTCCAGTTCCACTTCTGGGGACTCCCCTTTGCAAGACACAATAATAATTGTAATAATAAATGTAATAAATAATAATAATAATTAAATAATAATTATTAAAATTAAAATAATTAAAATATATAATGCTATATAATATACTAATTAATTTAAATATTATTAAAATAATAATAATTTAATAAATAATACTAATTTTGTCTTGAAATTGCAACTTTCAGCCCAAAATAAAGGGAAAAGCCAATATATGAAGCTTTTTTTTTCAGTAATATCAAGGTGCTGCTTGCAGAGATCAATCCCTTGTTTTGCACATTCATTCTAAATTATGAATTTATTTATTGAATTTATTTATGATTTTTTTATTTTCTTATAATCCCTTTCAGCCACAATTATTCCAATGTTCCCTGCTGCATTCTTCCACCAGCAGTTAGGAAAAAATTCAGGTTGTTCTGGTGGACATCACTGAGAGTGCCTGGATGAGTTTCTTAAAGAGAGGGAAATAAGGCAAATATGAAGTGTTGTAATAGGGGAAAATCCTTAATCCTGGGAGCATCACAGAGAGGCAGAATTTTTGTTTGACAAAGGGGTTTTTAGCTGCTCCTCCTTTCAGAAGTTCTAAAATCTCAATTCACACACGAGCTCAGCTGACTCTGGGCTGGCTGAGGTCACCACCTTGAAATCTGAGGTAAAAATAAACATTTTAATGTAAACTAGAACCACTTTGGGCTTGTCTTAGAGCATCAGTCTGCAGTGGTTCAGGAATGGTTGACTTTTGTGAGATTTTGTGTGATTTTTGGAGATCTTTTCCAGCCTCAGTGGGTCTGTGAGAGCCGGGGGAGGCTCAGGTTGGCCATGGGGGAAATTCCTTCCCTGCAGGTTTGGGTAAGCAGGAACTGCCCAGGGTGGACTCACCAGCCCTGCAGTGGCCAAAAAATTGGATCTTACATTCCATAATCTAATTTAATTGTGGGGTTTGGTCAGAGGCTGGGCTTGATGGTCTTGGAGGTCTTTTCCAGCCTCAGTGGTTCCAGGATTTCCCTGGTGAGCAGCAGCTGGGGCAGTGCTGGAGCAGACACATCAGTTTGGTGACAATTCACTGGTTGGGTTTGTAACTCGAGGTGTTTGTGGGATATTGCCCTGGTTCTTTGCACATTTGGAATTATTCTCCCCAGAAGTGCTTGCTCAGTGCCAGCTGGGCCTTCCACATTCCAGGTCTTTCATGTGGGAATTGCTGCCCTGGAA
Organism: Parus major; assembly: GCF_001522545.3. Taxonomy (NCBI): domain Eukaryota; kingdom Metazoa; phylum Chordata; class Aves; order Passeriformes; family Paridae; genus Parus; species Parus major. The sequence goes on along the minus strand of NC_031778.1, from coordinate 23,740,249 downwards.
GGATCTGGCCATTTATTTGGTCTTTTTGTTTTTTAATAGAATATTTCACTTCACCTCCAAGATTTACAGGTACAACAGGAAGTGCTGGTTTTTACCATCAACCTCCAAATTCTCTTAGATCCAGGTTTCCTTGGAACCTGCCATGTTTATGGTGCTCAATTCCTTCAGGAATCTCTTTGCTCTATACTAAAAAAACAACCTTTGAAGGAAATCTTGGCTGTGGAACGAGACACATCTTATATTTTTGTCTTTTCTCAGTCTCATTTTGGTGGCAAATCAATAACATGCAACACTAATTGTTTTGATTTCATTGAAGAAACTCCAAAACACAAAATGCTTTTGGGAGATTCTCAGGGAAGGTGTCCCTGCCTGTGGTGGGGAGCTGGAATGAGATGGTTTTAATGTCCCCTCCAACCCAAATCATTCTGGGATTCCTGATCTAGACATTGGCTGGAAGTTTGTGGGGGTTTATTCCATCCTGTAAACCATTCCTGCTCTCTGTTTCCACTGGACACCTTCTCTGGGAAGTGCTGGGATTGAGAAACACCAAAGAAAACAGATTGTGTTCATTTTTCACAGCAGGAAAAGGTTAAAAGCAGATTATTGAAGCAAGAGAGTGAAGTGAGCAAGGCCAGTGTGGTGTGGTAAGAAGTTTAGATGTAATAATTAGTGAAATGTGAAGCCTGAAGGAGCTTCTGGTGCAACTCGAGCAGCAAGAAGAGCTCAGACAGCTTCACTTGGTGGTTTTGGGGTTTTTTTTAGGCTGTCTAATTTCCTACCAAAAACACAAATTGTGATTTAGGGGAACTTGCAGATCTTTCCTTGCTCTCACCAGGCTGTGCTGGACATCAAACTCCAGCCTGGATCAGTTTTCAGCCCTGGCAGAGCCAAAGGAGCCCAGACTTGTTTTGGGCTGAATCCTGTGAAAACCAAGCTGGGAACTGCATGGGATCCCTTCAGTGACCCTTGTCCATCTCCTCTCCTTCATGAGCCCCAATTAGCTGCTTTGGATTTGATTTTTTTTTTTCCTCTCATGTTTTTATTAATTTCAAAGCACTTCCAGGTTATTTTTGTCACTTTCTGTCAGGCTTGGGTTTGCTCAGATGTGTTTGAGACTTGCAATCAGTCTCTGGTTTTATTTAATTTTGATGAAATATTATTTCTTCCTCTTCATTTGTGGCCAGAGGAACTCGAGGAATTCCCCCTCAGGCTTGAACAACTTTAACTTCCCCTTTTAAAATTTTATAAATTTGTCTTGCAGCACAGCCCAGTGTGGAAGTTGTCAGGAGATGCAGCTTCCCTCCTTCCTTCCTGGAAGTTGGACTGGAATGACCATCTTGGAGAGACCAAGAGACTTCCAGAGGTTTTCCTTAGATCTGCATCAACTTGAGATGCAAAAAAAAAAAAGTTTCATTGTGAAGGAAAGCCTGAAGCTGAGAGCTGGGGTAGTTGAGGAGGTGAAATGTTCTCAGATGGAGTAGATTTGCTCTGCTGGGGAATAGGGAAATGTTTATCTTGTGTAGGAATGAAAACCTGGGTTTGTCTGGTGTGTCTGAGCCATCCTGAGAACATTCTGAGGGTCCCTCAGGGAGATCAGCCCAGGCTGGCTGGAAGAAGGGAGAGGAATTAACCCAAAGTCACCAACTCAGCCCAGAGCAGCAGCATTTCCAAACCTCATTTTTGTCCCTCCCAGGGATGCCTAAAAAAGCACAGGGTTCCAGGGTGCTAAAATTGGATCAAACACAATCCCAGGCGCTGGAATTTCAGCAAATTTGGGCTCAGCTGAACTTGGGCATGATTCCCAAAGGGCTGCTCTCCTCTTCAGGGATATTGGAAACCTTTTTTTCAGTCTTAAACTGCATCCGAGGATTGCTGGGTGGTCCTGGTCCTTCTCCTGAGCTCTGGAAATGGGTTGGTTGTTGGTTCATTGTTATTTTTTAATCAGTTGTTTATTTTTCAGCAGTGTTGGTGTCATCCTGCTGCTGCCTGGAGAGGAAGGGAGCACATCCCAGATTTCTCCTGGGTTTTTTTTTTGGACTTTATTAATCTCCCTTAAAGTCCTGACCTGCTGTTTGAAATCTGCCACTTCCTCTTAATTTCTATTCTAAGTGCAACATCTTTCAAGGTCCTTCAAAATGGTGTGAATTTTTAATTAATTTTTATTTTAGATTTTTTTCTTTTCAGGGAGGAGGCACATTAGGAAACAAAACCAGCTGTATCCTAATACTTTATAGACAGAGGCATTTAGGGTTTGGGTTTGTTCAAGTATTTTTTTAATTACAAGAATTCTAATCTCTGTGTTTAGAAGCTTTGAAGAACTTGTGAAGTGCAAAGAACAAAAATAAAGCTGTAACTCGTGGTGGTTAGATTTCCCATAAAAGAAAGCCTGAATAGAGAGGAGCATTTGCATGAGAAGTGTGGAGAAAAAATTGTCTGACTTCTAGTGATGGGTTAGAAAAACAATCAGAAATCTGAGTTCTGCAAATAGAATGAGAGGTGATGGGTGAGGTGGATCCCTGGGTTTGAGGAAAGGGATTTTTGCTGATTAATAAAATAAATAATAAGTATGTACAGCTCTGCATTGGTTCTAGGTGGGATAAACTGAGCTCAGTTCAGATATTAAATATAAATTTAGCTTTGTTCTCTGATCTGAGATCTGTGGGGATTAAAGAAAGAAGGAAAAAATTGAAAAAAAAAAAGAGCAATTTGTTTCTAAAGTCAGCACAGAAGCTTTAAATTGCCACTGGAGAACCCTTGAAGTTGGAAAAGATCTCCAAGATAATCATTCCCAACCTTTAAATATGAATGTGCAGTAATAGACTGAGATCTCTGCAGTGGAACCAAGGCTGTGTCTTGTAATGTGAATTTTGATCACTGAGCAAAAGCATGAAGAGTTTTATTCACAAGTCTTAGTGGAAAGTTGGGTGCCAGCAAATAAGTTTAAAATACTTCATAAACTTCTACAAGATTTTCTCTTCTTGGGAAGAATTCATGGCACAGAGTCTTAGAAAAGAACTCCAAATAATGAATTTGGATAAATTGGAGGTTGCCTTGTTAAAGGCAGAGAGCCTTTAATCAGTAACTTTATTTTCATTGAATATTTAATGAGCAACTGGCAAATGTTTCCCTAAGCACAATTTTCATGAGCATTTACTACTTTTTGAGCAGTTTATAATGAATTTAGACAAAGATGGAGCCGTTCAAACCCGATGTTGTTTCAGTGTGGTGTGAAGTATTTACCGAAGATTATTGCAGAACTTGTTTAATGTGCACAGATAGTTTAAAAAACCAACCCCAAACTAAACAGCCTTGAGGTTTCCTTGTGGGATTTTTGTTTTTTTATCACCAGACTGAGGGCCTGAAGGAATAGAGGAAGTCAATGGACACCAATGGATCCAAATATCTCATTTTGCCTAAGAGCAAGTGCCGGCAGATAAATGCCCATAAAGGGATTTCTTTCTTAAGCCCCATGGATTTTTTTTTTCTGCAACTTTTTGTGTGAGTTCGAAATGAAAACCATTCATCCAGTGCCCCAAAGAAGGGCCTTATTGAATGGAATAACAGTGTAATGTACCATTGAAGGCAGGATTGAAAGTGATTATCTTGTTAACTCTTGACAGTTACCGCCAGCTTGAAATAGAACTGGCAGGCTTGATTTGCAAATGAATTAAAGCTTTTTCATTTGGTGCCAGGATCATCTTTTTATATTCTGATATGACAGATGCTATGTTCCGTGCTTTTGTTTCTCTTCACTCTTCTACTTGCAAATAAAAAACAAAAGATTATGATAGTAATTTTATTTGCATCTTTTCTCTAGGAGTTTATTCTTTGTCTCCAAGTTTTTAATCTTATATTTTTTTCAACAATTTGTTTAAGAATAGTATTGTTCCCTCAGAATAAAATTTCATTAGGTTAAGTACAGTAGTAATTGGGTGAATGAGGGGGATTTAGAAGCTTTCAGCAAATGGAAAATTGATTGTACTCAAATTGTTTCGAGCTTAGAACATTTGAATTTCCTCCCTGACTTAGGCTGGCTTTTAATATTCCCCAATAGCAGGAGCAGAGGAGAAGCTCACGTTTCCAATATTCCTGCTAATGGCAGCACACGTGTAATTAGTGACAGCCTGGGCTGCTGGACTGAGTTTGTATTCTGCAGCCATCCCCACACAGATGGGGAGGTGTTGGGTATGATAATTATTGTGCTCTCCTTCTATGTTCCTCATTAACCTGTAACACTCTCTACCAGTCCAGAGAGTTTTTCCCAGCCTTGTGCTTCCCAAGACTGGAACTTGCTGGGCTTTGTTTAACATTCAGCCCAGCGTTGTGGGCATTTCCAGTGCCGGGCTTTCTGCTGCTTCTGTCATCTGCTTTGTACTTGGGGGCTAATTAGCAGCACTTCCGACTGCCACTGATGTCCATTATGGAAATGTTTTCCTACACTTTCACCTACAGGATGTGTTTTAATTGAATATCTACTAAATAATATTACAGGGAAGGTAAACCAGGCCAAAGTTGTCTAATTTATTTAAGGCTGGTTAAGGGAGACGGTGACGTTCCGGAGCCTGGCTGTGTTTGTTGGGAATGCAAACAGGGAGGTTTCACTCCTTGTGAAGGGAACAGGAGGAGGAATCCCACCCACCTGGCCAAAACCAGGGCAAAAACTCAACCAAATCCTGCTCCAAGTTTTGGAATTCCAAGGAATTGCACATGATGGTGTCCTTGGAATCGCCAGGTTGAGCTGGGGAGTGGCTTTAAGGCAAGCAGGACAGAGGAATCAGCTTTGGGATTTCCATACCCAACCTGAAGCCTCCCTGAAAAAGAAACAGATTTGGGGTGGTTATTTTATCCCTTGTGATTTTTGGGATTTCCATTCCCAACCTGAAGCTTCCTTGAAACAAAACCAGGAGATTTGGGGTGGTTGTTTTATCTTTTTGGATTTTCATACCCAACCTGAAGCTTACTTGAAACAAAACCAGATTTGGGGTGGGTTTTTATCTTTTGGGATTTTTGGGATTTCCATTCCCAACCTGAAGCTTCCTTGAAACAAAACCAGGAGATTTGGGGTGGTTGTTTTATGTCTTGTGATTTTTTGGGATTTTCATACTCAGCCTGAAGCTTCCTTGAAACAAAACCAGATTTGGGGTGGTTATTTTATCTTTTGGGATTTTCATACCCACCCTGAAGCCTCCCTGAAACAAAACCAGGAGATTTGGGGTGGTTGTTTTATGTCTTGTTTACCTAAGAAATGCAATGTTTTTGTGGGGTCTTTTTGAAAATACTGCTTTTCTCAACACTGTATTTTGGGGTTTTCCCTCTCTGTTTAATTTCTGTATTGATATTGCATAATATCTTGGATTTTACTCTCTGAGCCAGGGTTATTCTATATTTCCCCTCCTTGAATATTTGATAAAGTCTCTTGGGTACTGATTTTCCTTCTTTCTAGGATAAGATGTTATGGAAATTGTTTCACCTTGTGTCCTGTTTCAAGTCCCTGGTTTTAGCATGATTCAATTTGCTTTGCATTATATTCCACCAAGTTCCTTGGCAGTTCCAAGTTTTTCCTGTGTTTGTGTAGAGGGAGACTTTGGCTTTCCCTCCTGCTTTTGCAGAGTGACCTTTATAGGATCTTCTTGTTGCATTTAAATTTATCAGTAATTCAAGCTTCCTGTTGAGATAAATTATTTGGATTATTGGAGTGAGGGATCCACTGGGCCCAAGACCACCAGGTCCAACACTCCAGGATCAGCTCCAGATCATTTGAAGTTGATACTTGGGAAGAACAAAACAACATTGCACACTTTAAATATAAATATATTTATATATATATCCAATGAATTATCCTGTAATATCCATATAGGTATAAATAACCCAAAGGATTATCCTGTAGCCTCTGCCTTCTAACCCAAAATCTGTGGCAAAGACAATTATTAACTATTAATTAACTACATATTAGTTCTGCAGTTCTTGGGGAGAACTGCTATAAATTCACTAGAATTAGGGTTACATTATATTTATATAATTTATATATTTTTTATATTATATATATATATAAGAGTTCACATTATATGTGAAATTTTAAGCTGGTTTATAATACCTAAATGGGATATTTTGAGAACAGTGCACATTTTTCAGCTCTCTTGATTAATGATTTGTTTGATACAGGGAGTACCTTTAGGAACATGAATATGTTCCAGGTTAAAATCACGATTTCAGCAAGTGCTGGGGAATATTTTTAATTTAATTTACTGGCAAAGGAAGTTCACACCACCTCAATTAGTTACTGTGGGTTTAAATAATCCCAAACCTGGCAAAACTTGGAGAATCCCAGAATAGTTTGGCTTGGAAGGGACCTTAAAACTCCTCCAGTTCCAGGGCAGGGATGGAAGTTCCTTGATTGAATTCCCAACTTCTTGCTGCAGATCCCTCATGGCCAGCATTCAAATGGAGCTGGAATTGTTTCCCCTGCTATTGCTGAAATGTTTGGATGAACCTGACTATGATTTACTGGCTTTAATGGATGGCTTTAAATAAGTGCATGTCAAGTAGTGTTTTACTGCAAATCCTTGACAAGAGTAGGGGAAAAATTCCAAAAAATTCTCTGGTAGAAAAAAGGAAATCTCAGGAATAAAATCAAACTTGCCTAATGAACCAAAAATATTAAAGTGCTGCACTGGAGATGATATGAAAAGCAAATATACTGGGAACTCTGGGGTATAAATATGAGGAAAACATAATTACCTGGTAATGATATCAAATTAATGGAACTCTATGGTTTCTTTTATGTTGTGAGCATTGGAATGTTGGATGTGCATAAAGCTGCTCCTGGCTTTTATTTGTGGTGTTTAATGGTTTAAAATTCTGCACTCGAGGCTACGTGGGAGACTGAGCTGTGGCCACAGGTCTGATTTTGCCTAAATCAATACATGAAATAAAGTATTAATGGGAGCTTTATTTGTATAATTTGATGCAAATAATATAATTTAAATGTGATTATTTTATGTAATTATACAGATAAAATTTTCTAATAAAATTTATAGTATTTATTTTATTAATGATGCAATTATTAGGTACAATTATATAACTACAACTATAATTATGTAATGTAATTTATTGTATTGGCTATCTAATGTAATATAGAATAGAATACAGAATATAATTGTATAAGATCTCTAATATAATCTATTGGTTAACTAAAAGATAAAGCCCTGCCATAGGCTGGCTGATTGATGCCCACCAGCCTCGGGCTGGGAAGAGGTTTTCATTGGAAGTGACAGGTGCCCCAAGGTTTATTTAGGACAAGCTCAGCCTTGTCCTGGTTAGTTTGATAATGTTTTCCTTATGGATGTTCCAGCACTGCATTTCCTGCGTTAGGGCCTTGTGTTACACCAATATTCCTGTCTGGGCTGCCTCAACTACAAATTGGCTGAACAGCCCGTGACACTTTTTCAATATTATTACATTAAACCAAGTGGATTTTGATTGATAACCTAATATTCAACTAATGCAAAACATCAATCATGGCAAGTATATTAATTATTTAATATTGCAGCCTAATTCAGGAATCGATGTGCTGCAGGAGGGGAAGGGAAACTCGCTGTTCCCAGAAGGTTTGAGACAGGGGATGATTAAAAAACAGCCCCACCAAAGCCAGCTCTACTCCCGTGTGTTGGTTCGATACAAATCTTTATTCATTTGCCAATAATCTCCTCACATTTTCCACTTCAGGACCTTTTTTATCAGTTTTGAGGCCTGTAATTGAATTAAGGCTGCTTTCAGCACAAATATTGATGGCAGGGAGCTCCTCCCAGCCCTGCCCTGCATCCCTCTCCCAAAGCAATTCAACCTTCCCAGGCCAGGTGGCACCTCCAGAATGGATCATGGAATGCTTTGGGTTGGGAGATGAGATCCCAGCCATGGCCAGGGACACCTCCCACTGTCCCAGGTGCTCCAGCCCCAGTGTCCAACCTGGCCTTGGATCCAGGGATCCACAGCAAATCTGGGAATTCCATCCCAGCCCCTCCCAGCCAGGAATTCCTTCCCAATATCCCATCCAACCCTTTCCAAGCTCCATGGGGAGCCATTCCCTGTGTCCTGTCCCTCCATCCCTTGTCCCCAGTCCCTCTCCAGCTCTCCTGGAGCCCCTTCAGGCCCTGCCAGGGGCTCTGAGCTCTCCCTGGAGCCTCCTCCAGGCTCAAGATGTGGGAGACAATTTGGGCTAAATCCCATAGGGCTCAGAAGAATACATTCTTCTTCCAGATTCAAGCAGCAAAATCTTTATTTTTCCCTCTCTCACTTCATTAATGACATTTAAATAGAAAAAAAAAAGCAAAAAGCTGCATAGCAGAGTTTTGGAAAAGCTTTAGGAAGTGGTAAATAATTAGCAATTTTAGTACCAGTAATTAGTAACACTGTGGTGTTAACAGCTTCCCTGCAGTCCTCACAGGCTGGTTTCTCCTTTGCCATGGCAGTGACCCACCTGCCAGGAGGTCATTTTGGAATTAAATAAAACCTGGCACTGCTGGAAGCAAGAACCATCTCCTTGACCAGTGGGTTGGAATTTGGGGAATTTTTAATTTCTTTTCCATTGGATTTCATTTTTTTTTTTTTCCCCATAGCAGGATGTGTTAAGGATTAACTTTCCCTCTGTATTTTTGCTTTTCAGAGCTTTAACTTGGATACTTTGGTTCTTTATTTTTTTTTTTTAGGTTCCTTTATGTGAAATTATTCCTGTTTTCTCTCTGTACATTTGTACTTTTTACAGGAATGGATGCCAAGCTCCAGCATGGCTGCCACGAGCCATGGAATTAATCACAATTCCTCCTTCCATCACCTTGGAAAGGAATTTCTGGCCAAGCAGAACCAGGAGGCACCAAATGTGGATTTGATAAACAGCCCCGTGCCCTGGCATGGGCCTGATCCCTTCCTGTGTAAATAGTGGGATAATTAGATTTAAAATGTGGATTTTAAATGTGTATCCTGCTACAGTTTGCAGCAATTTCAGGTCAGGTGGCATCTGAGGCTTTGATTCTGTCATTGAGCATTAGGATAATCACTATTTTTTGGGTTTTACAGGTAAATATATGTATTAAAATAAAAAAAAATTGACACACTGGAGCAATTCCCCAGCTTTGCCATTTCAGAGTTAAACAGAAATCATTGCAGACAAGGGTTTAGCAACTATTTAGAACTTTTGTTCTTCTCTTACAGGGACTCTGCAAACATCAAAGCTGGATTAGAACATCTGGTAAGTTTTAATTTTCTCTTGAACATTTGCATCATCTTTGATATCTGCATTCCAAATGAACACTTTTGAATGAGCTTTGAATACCTTGAATTGAGAAAGTCAACCATTTCCCAGAGGGTCAGGATACTGTTATTATGTGAAGGCACTCACATTTTCATTTATCTCCCCATTTCAAGGGAATTTTAATTTTTTTAAATTACTTTTTTTTGATGTTGAGATGAAATAAACTGGACTACAATCCTTGGATTGATGATTGCCTTAATTATAAACAAAAATTGTTTGGTGTTGGATTTTTGGCATATCCTGATCTGAAAACAACAAACTTGTGATTAAAAAAAAAAATATTAAAAAAAAAAGAAAAAGCCAGGGACACAATCAAATATTGCATGCATAAATATGGTGTTTGAATCATTTGGAGGCTTTGAAAGAAGTGCACAGCTTTGTGTTTCCTCTTGTCTTTGCTTTATGAATAATGGATCGACTTAAACTCCATTCAGGGCTGCACTAGGAAATAATAATTGAGGTGCAAAATATTTCTGGTTTAAGTAAACATTTTAAACCCACAAGTGATGGCAAGCCAGGCTTAGCATTAAAAACTCATCAGTTGATCAAAACTGGGGGAAAAAAACAAATCTTGTCACAAGTCAGAAGCTGTTTGAGCCTCACATGTTGGTACCAGCAATCAGTGGAACATTAAATAGTTCATATAAAGTGATTATTAAATCCCATTAAATGAAAATATTCGCTATTAATGGCACATCCATGCTGAGAAGGGTTTAAGTTTTTCATGGAATATCTGAACAATCCCTGCAGTTCTGTAGTGCTGTTAAGAGCATGGTGTGTCGTGTGGGACAGAATCAATTCCCTCCTGTTGCTTCACTTTTTGGGAATCACTTGGGAAGGATTTGTAGGAGCTTGGGTACCAGTATCTCCTTGGACATCCTGGTGGGGTGGGCAGGATGGAGATGCTGGTGGGGTGGACAGGATGGAGATGCTGGTGGGGTGGACAGGATGGAGATCCTGGTGGGGTGGACAGGATGGAGATCCTGGTGGGGTGGACAGGATGGAGATGCTGGTGGGGTGGAGATGCTGGTGGGGTGGACAGGATGGAGATGCTGGTGGGGTGGATCTCCTGGCACAGCTCTCAGGAACTCCCTCTTTCTAAAGATGCCCTTTGTGAAATGTGTTATTAATCATCAAATGGAATTAAGAGCAGAGTTCTTGGAGCAGCTGGAAAATCCATCTTGTTTGCTGCTTCCAGGGGTGTCTCACCTGGAACTCACCTGTGGGCTGAATCCCTTAAATAAATTTTAGGAAGGTTTTGTTGCCCTGCTGGTGGCAGGGAGTTGTAATCCAGGGGTTTCCTGGGATTTTTCTCGTGCATTATGAAGCTGCTTCCCTCCTGGCAGATTGACCATGGCTGGGGGCTTCTTCTAAACTGAGGTTTCTGGAGCTGCAGGGCTGATTTAAAACAAGAAATATTCCCAAAAAGTGGGAAGGAAGAGGCTCTGTGGGCTTGGAGTAGCCTGGGGGAGGTGGGAAGCAGGAAAAGAGCTGAGTGGTGTTTAGGGTTTCTCTGGGATAGGGGCAGAAGGTTCTGGAAATATCCCCTGTGGAATGATGATGCCTGAAGGGCTTTATGGGTTAACTCACAATAATTTGGAATAAAATTCTGTCTTAGTTGAATAAATTGGCTGCTTTGTATTTAGAATCTTTAAGGAAGAGACCTTAAAGATCCCTTGGAAGGGATATTAAAGATCTCATTCCACCCCCTACCGTGGGCAGGGAATGTTTCCCTGAAAGATCTGTCAAAAACCTGTGGATTTGAGACTTTTTTCCCCTTTCCACTTTGATATTAGAAAACCTGTCCTGGGGATGGCTGCTCAAGGAAACAAACTGTTTCCCAAGGCACCCACAGGTAGGAATATTTGTGCTGGAAATTAAATGTTCCATACCTCAGCATTTTGTTCATAAAGACTTTTTGGACTCCAGTAAATTTGGATTATTCCTCCAGAGATTTAAGCCACGTGATTCCAGCTCTACTGCTTTAATTCCTGCATCTCCAAATGCTTGTAAGGAGGTTTTCCCCACCTTGGGAATCTTTATCTTGATTTGATAATGTGTTATTGAATCCCTTCTTAAAACAAGGGTGTTCTACAATGTGGAATTTACAAGAGTCTGGACTGAGGACACAGGGAATGGTTTCAAATGGAAAGGAGCAGATTTAGATGGAATAGTGGGAAGGAATTGTTCCCTGGGCCTTGGCACAGGGTGCCCAGAGGAGCTGTGGCTGTCCCTGGACCCCTGGAAGTGCCCAAGGCCAGGTTGGACCCTGGGACAGTGGGAGGTGTCCCTGCCATGGCAGGGGTGGGGCTGGAGGAGCTTTAATGTCCACACCTTTCTTTGATCTGGTCAACCAAAAAAAACCCCAAACCCCAGCCAAGAACCCTTCTCCTTTATTCGGATATTTACTGATATTTGATTGAGTATTTATTTTTATTAAATGTCAGTATTTATCTCCTGGCTGTCACTGGGTTTTCCATGGAGTTTGGTTGCAGTGCTGGCCCCTCACTGCTCGTTGCTCTCGGAGTTTCTCCCTGCAGTGCACAGCTCCGTGGTCCTCGGGTCTGACAGAGTCCTTGGCTTCCTAACGAGCTGTAAACCAAGCAGACGATCATTTGTGCTCACAAACAATTAATTAACGCTGTTAATATGAGTAATTATGTTTATCTTGCTGTCCTGGCAAGGTTCCATGCTGGTCAATTATGCTCTGCAGGCTTGAATTGTCTCTCGTGTCTCTCTTGACTTGTGTCTGCCTGTTGTCCCGTTCTGAGAGGAAGGGAGTGAAGGTGGGGGTGGAGAGTTGTCCCACCTATGGCCAAAGTGACATTTGTGTCCTGGGACATTCCAAATTTCCCTTTGGATAGGCTGGAGAGCTGCTGAGTGTCCAGCTGGAGGCACCAGCTTGGAAGGTGCTTTGTGAGGAGCAGTGCTGGCTCTGGCTGTGTCCCCATCAGAGGGGACCCGTGGTGTTCCCAGCCCATCAGGTGTCAGTGGCTGATGGACCTGTGCCAGGGTCAGCATCCCAAACATTCCCCTGGCTCAGCAGGCCCTTGGAAATCCTTCCAGTTCCTCCAGGAGCTCTGGGTCAGGTTCACATCAGGTAATCACGCTGCAGGAGATCAATGGCTTATGAATATCCATGGAGAAACTCGCCTTGCTTGGCTCCATCTGCCCCACAGGGATTAAATGCAGGCTGCTCCCGCAGAGGGGCTCGGTGGGTCCCCAGGATTCATGGAGAGCTCATGAATCATGGAGCTCACATGGAATGTGTGTGTTAACCTCACCTGCACACTTTTATTTTCGGGAGGTTTTGCCACTGCTCGTGGCGGATGCGAATCAAACAACGGTGCGATCAAACCGTGAGAGGCAGAACGTTTTCATGGCAGGATATTCAAAGGGTTCCAGCAGTTTGTTGTTCCAACAGCGACAAATTTTGTGGGAACTTTGTAAGAGAAGCGACTTTTACCCTGTCACTTCCCATTAGCGGCGGGCTCTGAAACCAGAGCTGCTCCACATAAAACAACACTTTAATGTCTGGGTGTCTTTATTAAAAAGTAAACTTTGATCGCTCTCATTTACCACCGAGGCAGTGGTGCCTCCCCTGGCCTTGGCTGCGGTGGGCACCCCGTGACCTTCCACCCCCGTGACCTCTGTGCCTTTATTTCCCTCTCCCTTTGTCACCCCGCCCATATTCACCCCATAAATTCATTTGAGTCCCGTTCTCCGCTGTAAATTCGGGAAGGCCGATGGGAGCGTCCCCAGCTCGCGCTGGTGATCAGCTGAAGTAAATAACGCTGTAAAATATAAAGAGTGTGATTTTCCCTGGCATCTGCATAAAACCCCCGGCACGTGCGGGTGTTGTTTCCAATCGCGCCGGCGGTTTGTTCGCAATTCCCGTAATTTGATCGTGGCTGATGAAAAGCTGACAAGATTTCCACAGCGCCCCATTAGATGAAAGCAGCATGAAACCAGAGGTTAATCTGCAAACAGATTTTCCTGCTTATTACTCTAATGATTCCATCAGATTTGATGTAGCAGGCTGCGAGGCGTCTCTCGGCAGCAACAGTGTGCTGGGGTTTGATCTCGGTGCTCATTAAATGATGGAGTAATTTGGGTGACCTCTGCCCAGGTGCACATCTCCTCATAATTGCACGGCATTCTGATGGGGAAATTACTGGTGAGAACCCCGAGTATTCATCCCGCTTTCCGAGTGGAAAAACTAACAAAAGAAATATTGCATTAATTTTCAAATGATGATATTACATTTAGTGCCTGGGCCCCATATATCAAAATCTGAGAACTGCTCAGTTACTCGCTGCTCTTAATCTTAATGGTATCTGTGGATGTCAAGGGCATGGAGGAAATTAAATCGGAAAGTGCAGATAGACCTAAGAAGACATTATCTCTTGATGATTGCAGTTTTGATAGGTATTTCAGTGAATTTCATTTTCGCAGAATGGTGGAAGATGAGTTAGCCACCAGATTTTCTCATTTTTCTTCCCCGTGATTTATGTGAGTTGAGTATAAAACTTTTTATGGGAGTGCAGTTACGGCGGATGAGAGGTAAATTAATGCGGCGGGTTTCCATCTCGGCCCCGCGCGCGATTGTCAGAGCTGTACATACGTAATGGGGCCCATCATTATTCAGGGTTGTTTACATTCAAAATATGTAATGAAATCTGTTCAGAATAATGAGGGAAATAAAAGTTTAGAAAATTGTAAAGGTCATGAAGTTTGAGAAATGATGCAATGCTCCCAAAATAACATTTAGGCAATATAAATTACATTATTATGCACCAACTCTGCCTTATAGAGACATGAAGATAAAGTGCTTTCGACGAGTAAAATGCTGTTAGTGCTCTCTGAAGTATGAGAATGTGTAAAATGTTTCTGATTTCATATTCTGGTTTTGTGCATATTGTGGAAAAATATATAAAGGAACTTTATGGAGGGCAGTGGCTGCTTCACTATCCTCAAGTCTAAATGCATTTCCTGGGAGGGTTTTCTCCAGCAAACACACGCTTTGGCAGGAATCTAATTGATTTTTAATCTAATTATTGAGGCCACCAGCGAATTCATCTTTTTAGGGGGTTCTTTCTCCTCTTCTTTTGGGGATTTTGCGTGGAGATCTTTGATCTGAATGTGTTTTATTGCAGATACTGAGGAGGGATCTTGGCACAATGCTGAGATGAAGCATAAATTTGCCCAGCTATCTGTGGTCTGCACCTAAAATACAAATCTCTGCACCCTGGTTTTATGCAGGTGCTCCTCAGAATAATTATGTTTTGCCCTGCACGTTTTATATTGTATTTATTTGTCAGAAGAAGCAGCTGAAAGTATCAAACACAAAGTCATTTTTGGGAAAGTTAAACCAGCAAATCTGTGACGGCCAAAAAAAAGTGCAGTGAGGGTGAGTTGATCATTGAATATGAGAGCAAAGAGAAAATGCACTTTTATTCAAAGTGTATAATCCTGATTAAGTTGAGGTTAATTCCTGTGTAATTAGGCATGATTTGGGGTAGATTATCACATTATTTTAAAACTGAGTTCTGATTTAGAACCCACTCCATCCTTGTGATATTTGAAATGCTTTTCATTTTCAAAATTATTCTTGCCATTATTTTTCAACTGCTGCATTTCAATGCAAAGATTCCAGAGGGGATGGGATTCCCTTTTTCTGAAAAATTGTAATTTATTTAGAGGAGACTCCTCTCTTAGTGGAAAAAAATAAAGCAGTAATAAAGTGACTGCTCCTTTTCTTAATTAATCCCTGTTACCTGTTGGCTGTGCAGAAATTTGAAAGAGTGATAAAAAATAAAAATCCATGTATAAGAGTTAAATATTAATTTTTGTAAGTTGTGGGGATCATTCCACCTAGAATTTTTAAAGGTTAAATTAAAAAATTGATGAATTTATAGAATAATGACCAGATGATGTTGATGCAAAAAATCTCTGTTCTGTCAGCTCTTTCTCAAAATGTTGAATTTTTTGGTGATTGTGGCTGTATTGCCATGCAAATATAAATCTAAGGGATGATATTCCAGTCATCAAGGAAATAAATAGAGGAGAGGTAATTTTTTAGCCTTCAGTGCTATATTATCCATATTTCCTCTGTTATCAAAGAGTTTATGGCTGTGTAAGTTTAACACTTCCAGGAATTTTCTCTTTTAAGAAGACCTGGATTTACCAATTAATTTTTTTAAATCTTATTTACAGCTCTCCCAATTTCTACTGAGTGTTTAATTTGTTTTGCTGTATCCATTCTCAGTAGGAAAGCCTTTTTCCTTCCTTTTTTTCCTCAGGAATATTCACTGAAATGAATACATTGTTGTTTTCTGGTCCTTTTAAAGGAGCCCTTGCTGCAAAAACTGTTTTAAATTCCAGAAATCCCATCCATGTGCCCGAGCCATCCGGGCTATTTGCCACAGCCATTCCCTCCTGCCTTTGATTTGCTTCCAGTAATCCATTGTTGTTTATTCCTCAGGTTTTGGGTTGGTTTTAGTGGAAACAAGGTGGGATTTTGTCACCCACCCACTGTTCCAGGCTTCTCTGGAGATGTGGGGTTAAAACCTGCCTTGCTCTGGGAGGTGACTCCTGGAAAAGTGGAGTGAAATTGGAAATCCTCAATTAAAATTATCAAATCCAAATGTTCCAGTGGCAGTTTGTGTCCTGCATGAGAGGAGGGAGAGGATTTGGGGAATCCTGAGCTCCCAGGTGAAAGTGCTGATGTCTGGGACACACTTTAAGGTGTTTGATCCCAAATTTGTGTGACAATTCCATGGGATGGAAAGCTTGGAGTCTGAATCTCCTTTGGTGTTTTGGCAGGAAATTTGGATATTCCATTCAGTTGTTTAGAGCTGGGATTTTCTAGATCTGCCTAATTTAATTCCTCATTGGGCTCTGAATTTAAGGATTGGGTCTTGTCATTGTTGTCTCTCTGCTTCCCAGTTTTGCTAAATTTCCCATCTTGGAGGAGGAGAGCTCTGGGAAAGTTTTCTGTCCTTTCTCTCAAGGTTCAGATGTCTTTTCCTGGCTCTGGCTGGAGGAGCCACATTCCATAGCCAGGTTTTCCCTTCACTGTGGTCTTGGTGTCTCATTGAGCTGGACTTTTCCCTTCATCATTGGTCATATTTTCTGTGGCCTTTACATAAATTAAAATTAATTTTTTCCTGCTCTTTTTATGGTTAACGATTTCCCTTTCTTAATTAGTCCATCCCTGATGCTGGATTCTTTATTTCTGTGGAAATACCAAGAGCATGGACAGAAACTGCCATTATTCCATGTTTTACATGATTTTTCTCCACTTAAAGTTCACTTTGATAAATGTAAGATGATTTTTTTTGGGAACAGGTGGATCTGGATCCAGTCAGGACACTCCTGCCATAGCCTGCTCCTGAGTGGTGTTGTTGATTAATTGTATCAGAGGAAAAAATAAGACTTAAATATAATTTTACCATCCAACCTTTTCAACAGATTTATGGGTGAAAATGCAGGGGTTTAATTCAGATAGTGCCAGATGTGCTTATTATGTTTCTGTGCTATTAATTCAGATCAGGGATTCTTCTCTGGGATTTTATTTTTCTGTTTTTAATGTGAAAATCATTCCTTTGTCAGTCTGGAATTTGCCACCCTCGGAGACTTACATAGGGAAAAGATGACAACTGCAAATTCTCAATCTTCTTTGGTTTTATTTTTATTTTAGTATTTTATTGTGTTGTGAAGTGTCTTCTTACACAAATAAGTACTTTCAGTTTCTTTGGTAATTATTTGTTTTAAGAGGATTTAATGGCAGGGAAGGGATTCTATGATAAACCTGTCCCACAATCTTTTCCAGGATTTGATCAAACTGATTAATTGTTGATTTTGATCAAACTCTGGCTGGCCTTGGGCTCCTTTGTTGCTCTGTCCTGTTGGGATTTGCTGGAAGTGGGATGGATAATATTCCAGGTGAATTATTCCTGATTTACAGAATAAATTCAGATGTAATTTTAGGTGTATCCCCTCTGTCCGATTTCTTCCTTGGCTCTTCCCATCGCTGACCCTTCAGTTCTCCTTTCTGCTGCCCACAAGCCCAAACCAGGATTTTCCTGAATCAGAGCTGTTTTTTGGGAATGCAGCAAGGCAGAGAAGTTCTCCCAGTGGGAATTGCATTTATCCCACTCTGGGCTGTCGTTACCACTCCAGCTGCTCAGGTATCCCAAAATACTGGATTTCCATTCCCACATCCCCCTTGCAGCTGGAACACCATTCCAGCTCCACAGGAGCAGGCAGGGATGCTCGGGAGAAGTGGGATTTGCCTTACACAGGACCTGGATCACAACCTTTGGCACTTCCATGAAAACAGGAGCTGCTCTTGCCAAGCCCCTGGATCCCCCACCCCTGGATGTGTGAGGGGTGATGGAATGGGCTCCTGTGATGTGGCTGTTTCTCCAGGGAACAACCACTTAGGCAAGCCCTGAATGGGATTTGGTTTCCTTTTACACCTCCCAGTGAATTCCATCCATGTAATACCAGAACCCCTGGATTTATCCCTGCTAAACAATTCCCTTCATCCCAACCACAACCTCTCTTAGCCCTCATTCCACTTGGGAATTTCTCTTGTATTCCCAGCCTTGCTGACTTTTATTTTTCCTGGAATTCATTCCAAAGATTTGCTGTAGGTTTCTGACCCACCTTGGAATTATTCCCAGTGGTTTTGGGCAGCCAGCTCCTCAGACAACTGGGGAATGTGTGTTTTGTTCACTCTTTTTCATGTTACTCTTCTCCTTAACCTTTTTTTTGAGCTCATCAGGCATTGGGAAAGGTCGGATAAACATCCCCAGGAAAGGGATGGGAGGCTGGAGTTAAAGCAGGAGGATGGATTTGTGCTCTGATGTGGAATTAAGTAGTGTTTATTTACTGACTCCTTGGGTATTGTTTGGATTTTGCTTTCTGGGAATTTTTTTTAAACTGGGATTTTACTATCTCCACTTGAATCCAGAGGAATTTGAACCCTGGGAAATGACATGGGAAGATCCACAGTGGATTTCATTTTCCATTTCCAATTTTCACCTGGAAATCAAACACAGAATTATAGTTTCAGAGAGCAGGTTTTCCTGGTTTGTATTCAAACCCCCCAAAATTGATCATCTTCACCAGGAGTTTGCTGGGCTTTTATCCTGATGTTTTAAAGCAAAAAAAGTCCTGTAGATAAATTTTACCCCAGCATTGTCAGGGATGAGCAGGAGCAGTGGAACCTGTCCATTTTTTGCTCATATCAGACATTTTCCACATCAAATTCCATAAAGATAAAAATTCAAGAAGGCAACATTGCCACTCAGAAATGCTGCAGTGTCATGAGCTGCTGGAATCCTGGGATAAAAGTTTTCCAGTGCTGCCAAGAGCCACATGCTCTGCTCCACAATATTCCCAGTGCCTGGCTCCAGCAGAAACTTGGACTCTCTTTATGAACTTCACCTTCCTCAAATTTTTTCCCTCTGTGTTCTCAAGTTTTCACTTCAGTATTGTTTCCTCTGTCAAGAACATTTGCCATTCATCCCAAACAGCAGGAATAATTTTAAAAATACATTCTAAAGCTGAATTAAAGTGTTCTAATCTATTAATTAATTGAGAAGCTGACTCTCCCCTGGAATGGAATATTTGGGAAGCCAACCATGGCTCTCCTGGAATTTCTGGAGCTGCCCATCACACTCAGCACTGGTTTCCTGCAGCTGTGAGTGACGAGCAAGTTGTGTGAGGATTTTTACACAAAATCCACCAAATTTCAAGTTGTGAGACTGGTTAAGTATATTTTTATTAAAATAACTGTTTATGAAAGGAGTAGTGTTGGAATGCAGTGGATGAACCTCAAAGAAATACAAGTTAAGGATGTGCTGCATCTTCATAAATCAGCTGCCATTAAAAATTGAATGCTCTAATCCAAGTTTTACTTAAATATTATAAAAGCTGTTATTAATCACAGGGGTATTTCTGGTGTCCTAGGGAATACCATCCTTTTCTGAACTGAGATTCCAGTGTCTCACCAGACACTTTTGGACACATGCAAAATTCATTGCTGGGGATGACCTCAGGTCATTTCACAGTGTGCTTGTTAAGGAATTTTAGGGAATTCCTCTCCTGCTTTTACAGTTAGTGGGCTCCTTCAGCAGCTGGCACTAGAAATACTTCTATTTTTCCTCCTTCTCTCTTTGAATTCTTTTCCTTCTGTGTTACACTTAAGACCATCAGGAAAGTACAAGGGTTTATTTTGCTCGACATCACTCTTGGTAATGTTTCCTCCACCAGTCATTTTACCATTTTGAAGTTTCCTGAGGGTCTTGCTGAATTTTTCCACTTAATGGTCCCCTAAATCAATACTGACCTCGGGTAGCTGCTTGTTCTCACACATCGCTCCCAGCTTGTTTCAGGCTCTAATTGTGGTTTTCAGCTGAAATCCTCTCTCTTTTTTTTTTTTTCTCCAAGTGCTGGCCTCATCCACCAGTTGGAGAGATGTTTTCTGGGGCCAAGCCAGTCACCTTTATTTCACAATCATTCTTTCACTCCTTGGTTAGGGCTTATTGATTGATGCCGAGGTGGCTGTGCCGAGTTCTCTGGCAGGAGAAGACGCCTGTGGAACACCTGGGGCGAGGGCAAAGGGGAAGCTGCCTCCAGAGCAACAGCCTGGGCTGCCCCAGTGGGATATTGCTGACTCAAAGAGGAATTTGGGTCTTCCCTCCCTTACATCAAGACACAACTCCATGGGGAGGAGTGGGAAAAGGTGTTTGGAGCTCCTCAGAGCAGCAGGATTGGCTGTGGAGTTGTGTTTAGTGCTGGAGTGACGTTTGTACAGCTGCTGTTGCTTCCCTTCTTCTCCTCTGGATCCTGCTTGGCATTGGATCTTTCATGGAATTCTTGTGGGTGTGGTGGTGCTGACACAAATATCCTTAAACTGCCAGTGGAACATCCTTCTTCACCCTAGGGGTGCTGAGCAGTGGTGGTGGTGTGGCCAGCAAGAAAAGATCCAGGGGGTTTTGGTTAATTATCTGTTCTGGATAATTGCTGCAGGAACAGGAAATGGTATTTTGAGATGCCAGAGCCCACCTGATGCATGAGCTGCACAAAGGCTTGGGCTGCTCATGTGCAGACGTGAGCACAGGTGGTGTTTGACACCAAACACTTTTCCTTCTCTGCTTGTCCTGCAAAATTTTGCCAAATCCAACTAATCCTGGTGGAGTTTTTTTTTAAATTTACTGTTGTCATGGAATGGAGAAAACCAAACCCAAGTAAAGCTTCTGTGAAACTGAACTGGGCAAGTTGGCTCTGGATAAAAAGCAGATCTTTCCCTTCCTCTCCTTCCTTTCCTCCTGTGACATACTTAAGATGCCAGAACAGATTGCAGTGATTAGTTCATGGCAAGAAGAAGAAATGGGAAGATAATTTATGATAAATTTCAATATATTTCTTGCTGCCACTGGGCTTAGTGGTCAGGTCTGATGGTAGGATCCATACTGCAGCTATAATAATAAATTCTGCCCAGTAATTCTGGGTTTATGGAAACAGCAAAAATCTGAACTAAAAATAACAGATCTCTGTACAAGCAAAATCTGGATCTTCATTTAAATCTCATTTTAATGCAGCATCTCTCCTATTGGAAGGAGCAGTGTTTAGAAATGGAATTGTTGTGTCATTGTCAGCCTCTCCTCAGTGCGGAGCATCCCAACCAGTTGGGACATTGACAGTAAAGAGCTCTGCCCAATTAAAACCACGGAATCCTGGAATGGTTTGGGTTGGAAGAGATCTTAAATCCCATCCCATCCCCAGCTGTGGGCAGGGACACCTCCCAATATCCCAGGCTGCTCCAAGCCCCAGTGTCCAGCCTGGCCTTGGACACTTCCAGGGATCCAGGACCAGCCCCAGCTTCTCTTGTCTTTATTTTCCTGTTTAAAATTCCCCATTGCAGGTGTTTAGGATCTTGAGAAGGGTTTCCTAAGCCTCAAAACCACCAAAAATTCCCGTCAGGTTTTGTTTGTACCTCCCAAACTTCTCAGACACTTCCAGAAATAATGAACTTCTGAACTCCGTGACAAATGGGGTTTGTGTCTCAATTCAGCTGCGGCGGCGTTGGAGTGGCTCCACGTTTAGAAACACATTGGACACAGTGCAGCATCACTGGGCCTCGTTAGCATAGCGGGGCCAGAGCCAGCACCGTGCTCCTCAAGCCAGCAGATGTGCAGCAATACCTTCAGGAGAGGGGAAAGTGGGAAGAATCACCGTATTAATCGCGTTAAACCCGGTTTTGGCGCGTTCCGTGTGGAACGGGGTCACCAGGAGCCGGGCGGGGTTCGGGGTCGGGGAGGAGCTGGGTGTGGCTCGGTCACCTCGTGGGGACAGTGTTTGGGGTCAGTCCTGATGATTGCTTTGACAATTCCTCCCTGGACACGATTCCAGTGTGGGAATCCCTCTGGCTGGCGGGTACGGAGTGGGGAGCTCTCGGAGGGTGGGAATGGTGGAGCTGGAGTGGGCAATGTCCAAGCAGCTGGGAGCTGATCCATCCTCTCTTGCAGACTCCTGCTGAACAGGCCAAAGCCAGGCTGCAGCTGGTGCTGGAGGCAGCTGGTGAGTAAATGAGAATCCTCAAAAATTGGCTTCATTTTTGTGCTGTCAGGTGGGATTTTATCCCTTTGTGTTTGGTGGATGCCGATCCCGTTCTCCGCAGTTCACTTAAATTTCAGGTGAAGATTAAATTGGTTTGCATCATCTTTGGCACTTAGTAAAGCCCTTTAAGGAAATAAAAATGAGCCATTTTTTACACTAAAACCTCATGTTTATCCTCTGGCTCCTGCTGCTACTGAAACTTCATTCTGTGCTCTCAAATATTTGGTTTTGTTTATTTTTTTTTTTCAATTTTCTTTATTTTTTAGCATTGTTCTAAATCAGTACATGTGTGTTATATATATTTTATTTTCCCCCCCCTCTGGAAGCTCTCTGTTGTGAGGAAGCTCCTCACATTGCTGATGTATTTTTTTTTTTTTCCCCCAAAATCCATCCAGCCTTTTGCATTGTCTCTCTTCCAATACATTCCTTGTTCTCCAGAACTTTTAATAAATCTTTGAAGCATGTAATTATGAAATGGATGTGACAGCCCTGACCTCAAAAGCACAATTTGTGTATTCTGCTGCCATCGATCACATCTCATTTTTTAATTTCACACCTGGGAGATGTACAAAAGATAACTGGGGGTTGTAGATCATCGTGACCTGGGCTCCAAAATTTTCCAAAGCTTATCAAAGGTCTGTGACATTATTAAATTTAAATATCCACCATTCAGGGCTGGATTTTAGATTGAAGCTGCAAGTTGTTCATAAGGAACAAAAGAGATTTAATATTTTTGTGTCTCTTACAATCCTAAATACAGAATTAAGTTCTTTCCTGGCTTTATTTAAGTCTTGGTCATCCCAGGCATTTATGAGATCATCCCCCATCTTCTTCCCCAAGTCCTGTAATCAGTCAATTGCTTTTAATTTTTATTTAATTGCTGTGAGAAGAGGTTGGGAATGTTGATAAATGTTGTTTCAATATATTTTTGTGTTTACTCCTTGTAAAATCAGCACCTTTTAGTCTTCAAACTTAAATTTATGCTGAGCATAAATTTATATATAAATAAATGACCCAGCAGCTTTTTGAGGAGTTGAGGATCAGCAGGTTCATTGCTGTTGTGGTGATGTTCTATTTGAATAATTGAAATTAACTCTGTACTCAGTAATGGTGAGTGGAGCTGTCCTTGGTGTGCTCAGGGCTCTGTACAGGCTCCATCCCAAACTTGGGAATGAACTCCTGGAATATCTGTGCTCTTTATAGGGATTGCTCCAGTCCCACTGAGGGGAATGAGAAGATGTGCTGTATTCCCAGTGGATTATCCATGGATCTGCTGGGAAAGACACGCTGCTCCTCTGTGGTTTGGACAAACAAACCAAGGGCTCCAAACCACTGTAGGACATTGGGGACAGTCCCTTCCTGCTCCATCCCTGCTGACATCACAGAATCCTGGAATGGTTTGGGCTGGAAGGGACCTCAAAGCCCACCCAGTGCCCCCCTGCCATGGCAGGGACACCTCCCACTGTCCCAAACCCTTCCAGGCCTTGGGCACTTCCAGGGATCCAGGGGCAGCCACAGCTTCTCTAGAATTCCTTGTCTTTATTACTGTGTCTGAATTTCCTTGTGGAGATATTTAGGATCTTGAGAAAATCTGCTTTTAGGATTTAACCTAGATATTATTTTAGGAAATAGAAACTGCTTTCTCTGAAAGGCAGAAATCAGCAAGTAGTAAAATAGGCTCTTATTACTGAGGATTCTTTTTTTCCTGGTGTATTTGGAGATGGGAATTGTGACTCTGGTGTCTCATTATGAGAGCAGGTAAAATAAAAAATACTCACCTGTGTCGGTGTGGGAGGTGGGTAAGATGGCCATTTTTATATGTAGGTAATACAGTGCTGAGAAGGTTTTTTTTTTCCAAGTCCTGCATTCATACTGACTTCATTAAATATTTTTTCTTTTTAATGTCAGTATTTTGTTCTCATTAAGCAGGGCAATATTGGGAACACTTTAATTCTCGAGGCAACCGAGTTTTGATTTATAAAACACTTCATTCCTCAGAAGTTGTTGGTCCCAGCTATAAATTCATATTTGAATTATTTATTGAATAAGATTTCTTAATATTGAGGTGCCAGGGAGCCTTTTTAGGCTCCTCTGACAACCTCCCACAAGTCGCCGTGCCCGAGCAGATGTTAAGCAGGCAATAGTTGAATGTTAATTTGGAGAGGGTGGGATGTTTAAGCCCATCTGAAGTATGTTCCATGTGGGCCTTCCAGACTGAGCGACAATGCTTTGTCTCTTGGGAGAATTTCCAAGCTAAACCTCTTTCTTTTCGTCGCTCTATATGGACTCTCTCAAGTCAGTATAAAGCAGATCATCCCTGGGCTAAAGCTCTCCAGCTTTTGTTAGCGGGCTCTGTAGGGCTGTAATTAGGCCTCCTGGCAGGCCCTGCCGGCCAGTTAATGGTCATATGGAGTTTTTCTGAGGCAGACTGGCTTTGTGTAAATCCTTGCTCGGCATCTCCTTCTGGGTCACTTCCTACCAGGCCGGGGCTTTGTGCCGCTGCCCCACGGGCGGACGGGGAGCAGCGTCCCCTGACCAGCGCCGGCTCCGGGAGCGCCGCACAATCCACCCGGATAATCCCCAGTGTAAACAGAGGATTTAGCTCAGCTTCTGTCACTTACAGTTGCCAAACCACTTGGGTGTCTGTGATTCCTTTCCCAGACTTCATTACCCAGGGACAGAGAAGACCCTGAGCTGGGGGTTTGTGTTGAACGTGGCTCCCGGCGTTGATTTTAGGGAGAAGTTTGCGCCGTTCCAAACCTTAAATCCCGAGCTTAGGGCAAACCTCAGAGCCCAAAAGCTGCTTAATGCGTGCTGTAAATTATCTGGCACCTGTGCTTTCTCAGAAAGGTTAAAATATGGATGAATATTCCCAAAATGTCAATAAATTCCTATGAAATAGCACAGGGATGTTTCAAACTATCGATGCTGCTGCCTCTTCCAAAGGGCTCCGAGAGCTTTTCCATGGTGCTAAGCAGAAATTTCTTACTCTCCATATAAAGACGATGACAAAAGGCAATTGATCTGGATTTTCAAAGGTCTAGAGTTGAAATAAGTGACTGATCTATTTTTGGGATCTGCATTTCAATCTCTGGCTGAAAGAGCAGTCAAGAATAGGGCGTTCCGTGCAAAGAATTCGCCGGAGTTTATTTAAAGGAAACTTCGGGACCGAGGCACTGAATGTGAGGTGATGAAAATGGGGGAATACAAATCCCAAACATTCACCATTTATCAGATCCAATTCTGGATATTGGATATTTGACTCATTATCTTTGAATTATGCTATCAGATCGCTGCCTTTAATTTTGCACCCTGCATCTTTATTGCATTTTACATATTCCTCAAAGAGAAAACCACGGAATGCAATGAGTACTTCGGCCTTAACTGTGGTAAATACAAATGTTTTATCATTCTGATTGCTTTTTTTTTTTTAAATCTACCCATTCTACCAGAAGTTATTGAGGAGAAAAAGCCTGATTTGCACTCAGTGCCTGGTAAATATAGGCAAATATTCTCTGCTTTTGGGTATCAAAATGGCTCATAACAGATGTGGCTGAAAGGACCACATACGTAGACTGTATGATTTTAGTCTGGTGGAACTAATAGGATCACTTGCTACTTTATAGTTTCTTGCTTTTCTTTTTCTTTAATAAAAACTGTTTAGTTAAATAGGTTGGCCTCTATTTTGCTCTTTTCTAGCTATGCAAAGCAGTCGGGCGGGCAGGTGGCAACAAGTATGAAAAATTTCCTTTTATTGGGGCTTCTTTTCAACTGCCAAATTTATCAAATGTTTATGGATTTCTCGTTTTGATGATGGTTTTCTTTCAGTTTTCTTATTTGTGCTCTTTCCACTGAGAACTCGCTGGCTTTAATTTGAATTTCTAATTATGCAATGAATTTTAGAAGGGTGGATAACATGTGCTGTTATATATGCACAAAGGATGAAATAATACTTGAAATATTTTACTTGTTCTGTGAAAATTTAAAGCAGGCTTTAAAAATAATTCTTGCCCCAGAAATTGCAAGGATTTGAACTTTTAGCAGGCTTTAAAGTTCTCAATATTGAAAAAAGGATGAGTTAAGTTGCTGTGTAGGTTTGATTTAATATAAAATTCTAAATTTTATCAATTATTTATCAATTAAAAATTCTAAAATTTTTATCAATTTCAAATATTTGTTTTGAATCATGGCTATTGACACTTTAGATAATTGAATTTTACTCGTGTTTATATAAAAATCTCTATTTGGAGAGCAAAGGTGTCATCCTTGAATCATGTTTTCTCTTTCTGACAAATGTGGAGGGAGGTGCTACAAAGGGTTTTGAGGGTGTTTTGTGCAGCATTTCCTGAACCCCCATCAAGGAGAGGAATTTTCATCCCCAGTGAGTCCTCACCAGTCTGGGAAGTTTGTTCTGCTCCCTGTGTCAAAGGAAAATAAACTGGAATTACACTGGAGCCTCCACAGTGATTGCTCAAACACCTTCTCTTTATGTCCTGCTCTAGGGCACCTGAGAATCCAGAATCCCAGACTGGTTTGGGGTGTAAGGAACCCTAAATCCCATCCCATTCCCAGCCATGGCAGGGACACCTCCCACTGTCCCAGGTGCTCCAGCCCCAATGTCCAGCCTGGCCTTGGGCATTCCAGGGATCCAGGGATCCACAGCTGCTCTGGGAATTCCATCCCAGCCCCTTCCCACCCTCCCAGGGAACAATTCCTGCCCAGGATCCCATCCAGCCCTGGGAGCCATTCCCTGTGTCCTGTCCCTCCATCCCTTGTCCCCAGTCCCTCTCCAGCTCTCCTGGAGCCCCTTCAGGCCCTGGAGGAGCTCTGAGCTCTCCCTGGAGCTTCTCCTCTCCTGGCTCCATAGGGAGGTTTATCCTGTTCCTGAACACCAGCTCATTTAAGAAATCCATCTAATTATGGAACTAATGAACCCACTTTTTAGGTCAACTGCTGATTCCTGCTCAGCAGATTTTGGTGTCAAAACCCATCTCAGTGACATCAGCAGGAGAAAGAGCACTTGGAAAAGCTCTGAGCGATAGAGGAATTAAACAATTCATTTGAAATTCAAGAAGGTTTGCATTAGGAGAAGTAGCTACTTTTTATATTATGTATTTGATGGCAATTTCAGATGTTTTAAGACTGAATTTCAGAAAATTCAGGAAGTATTTGAGCTCACCTGGGTGCTCCACACCAATGAGCTTCATAGCCAAGCTGGACAGAGACACATTTCTTCAGCCATTCCTTGCCCCTGAGCTCTTGGCAAAGCTTCATCCTCTCATAGAGTTCCAAAAAAAAATAAGAATTTCTGCTCAAAAAGTGAAAACTGTAGAAAAAAGGGTCATTACTCCAATTAATTGATTTTTTTTAACATATTAATGGTGTTATCTTTACAAAATATGCAATTTCTGAAGTGCTGCTGGCTTGTGGCAAAGTAAACATTTGGATAATAGTAATTAATTAAATAAATTAAATTAATTTGCAGGATTGCTAAAAAGTAACAACATTTTAATTGAATGTAGGTAGAGAATAGATGTGTTTGAAATTAAATAATTCACTTTTGCAATGTACAATATCATTCTGTTGGTGTCTAAAAGCTGTTCACTTCAGGGACCTCTTTTAGGTTCTTACAAGAGACTAAAAAAAAATTGCTTTGAACCATTTTTGTAGAATATCAATTTGTTTTTAGAGTAAGAAGCCAATGAGGAGTTGCAGGGATGCCATAATATAAACCAGAGCCTGTAAGTAGAATTTAGAGGAACTTTATTAATTAATGAACATTTATCACCTTCAGAAATAATTTCTAAAGCTTTTAAAATTTCTTTTTTTTCTGATAGATTTTTATCCAAGGTCTTTTTTTCTGTGGCACCAAAAGTATCTCAGGCTTACATGGTGCCTAATGGGTTTCAGTAATATTGCAGCATATGGGATCCAGGATTTTGATGCAAATCTCTGTGCTAATTATGTGCAGATGAATCTTGCAGGCCTGCTATTGATCTGCAGTCAAAGACAATTTTTCAGTTAGCTGAAGTTTTATATCAATTCATATTTAGCAACTTTGCTGTAATTTAATTATCCACTGGTTTGGCTGTGCAAACCATATGTGGTCGTGGGGCTCGTTTGTTTTCAGCAAGTCTTTAGGGAAATGTTATTTCTTAATATTGATGGGGGTATATTTAATTCTCATGTTTTACATGATCTGTCACAGCCTCCTCTCTGTCCAGCTGCCCTCTGTGGGCCCTGGTCATCCAAGAATTCCCAGGAATTCCCAGGAATTCCCAGGAATGGGTGTCCAGGAGCTTTTTTCTGGCAGTTTCCCATGTGCATCTTCGGAGGTTTAGATTTTTTACAAGTGAAAGTGGAGAGTGTTTTTATCCATGGATATCAATTCCAGTGGTGGATTTTATAGCCTGAATGCCCAGAAAAAAGATTTTAAATTGCCCCATCTGCTCTGGCTGCTGGGCTCCTGTTGGTGTTCTGGTGTTTGGGACTTCTCGAATTTCCACATGGGAAGTGTGCTGGAATCATCTTGCTGAAAGGAACCTGTGATTAGATTAGATTAAATTAAATTAATTACAATTCCCAGTGAGGGTGGGGAGACCCAAGCTGCCCAGAGGAGCTGTGGCTGCCCCTGGATCCCTGGAAGTGTCCAAGGGGATACCAGGGCTTGGAGCAGCCTGGGACAGTGGGAGGTGTCCCTGCCATGGCAGGAGGTGGCACTGGCTGAGCTTTAGAGTCCCTTCCAACCCAAATGATTTCATCATTTTCTTAAAATATTTCCAGGAAGTAGAAACAAAGCCCTGCTGGTTTTGTGCTTTTCCCGTTCCTCCTTTCAGGAAAACCTGGAATGGCAGCACAGGAGTTCAGCAGTCACCCAGCACCTCGTTCTGTGCCTGCACCATCTCCTTGGAACTCCTATATATTCATTTTTTCAGGGGCACTATTTAATATGGGTAATAACCCCCCGTGTTTTAGTTATTGAAAGCCCATTTATCACAACTTTATTAAACATGGAGAACTAAGTGTGCCAGTTTGGCCAAGTGCTTTCACTCGCTCGTGTTCTCTTTGTTGCCCCAAATGAATGAAATTAGAACAAACAATCTCAGAGTCATTTGTAATCAAGCGCTGATTAATGGACTTTGGTTTCACAGCCATTATTCATTCAAGAACACCTGATATCTTTCCCATAAACAAATCGTGTTTGTCCAAATTAAGAAATTAAATGAAGCATTTGATGAGTTTATGATTGACCCTTCCAACTCGGAGCCCATTAGTCAACGTCGTTATCATGCAAAAGCGCCTGACTAATGTGCTGGCTGAATGTGCTGTGTGGATTTATTATGATTTCTGATTAATGCCTGCTGCAAGCCAAACCACGGGATTGTAATAATTCCTTGATTTTCATTTGAGCTCTTGCTGAAGATTTTCATCTGTGATGAAATGCATTCGTGTCCCATTAGATTTAGAGATGATTATGAGGTGTCGGCCGAATAAATCTTAGTGTGGAGCAGAGGGTGCTTGGCAAGGACCTTTGCAGTCGTGGTGGGCTTTTTATAAGGCTGCTGCCTGTCATTAACGGGGATTTTTGGGTGGTTTAAGGGGAGTTCTCGGGCCTTGCAAATGTGAGGGGGTCATAGAGGTTGGTAGGAACAAGATCCCCAGCTTATTTTTAAAAGTGAAACATTTCTCCTCATACCTAATAGACTGATAAGAAAATTTTCTTCAATTTTTTTTTGTTGTTTACATACTTTTACTCTACGAATATTTAATATCTGCTATTTTCTAAAGTATTTTTTTGGGAGTGTTTGGTGACTTGGAAAGGACTTTATAGAATGTTTTCTGCTGAAATTACACTCTTGAAAAGCAGACGTCAAACTTCTGTAATAGTAAGTTTTACCACTCCTCCAAATGTGAAGCGAGGCGAGTTCACTCTGAATTAAATCTGCATTAAATGCTTTGAGCCCTGTTGCCACAAGCCCATTAAAGAATCCACTGGAAAGGCAGAACAGCATTGTTAGTAAAGACAGCAGTAATGGAAACTCGTGTCCTTTGCCAATCTCTCATATTGATCACCCCAGCAAGGAAAAAAGAAGTGTTTCAAAACACAGCTTATGTGAAAAATCAAATTAGGTGCCTTTATAGCAGATCCTCCCTTTAATTCCAGTTCTGTTTCTCTTCTCTGTGGCTGCACTGTGATTTATTATTGAAGATTTCTGAGCTGCTTTGTTTAAGCCATCGTGTATCCCCTTATGTTCTTAAAATACCCACTAAAACTATTTAATCACAGAAGTTTCTTAAAGGTTTTGAGCATTTTGTGCTGCTGATCTTAAGCCCTTGGAGAGTTTTCGCTGGGAAATGTGAATGGTTTTATAGCAAGGAGCCTTTTTGAGCAAGAGGAAATTGTGATTGCATTGGGCAGGGCTTGGAGCAGCCTGGGACAGTGGGAGGTGTCCCTGTCCCTGGAAGGGGATGGGAATGGATGGGCTTTAAGGTCCTTTCCAACCCCAACCATCCTGGGATTCTCTGCAGCTCTGGCTTTGCCTCCTGCGCGTTCCGAACCTGCAGCAGCGCTGGAGTTGTGGCTGGATTTTCAGGTCTGAAGGGTGGGTAAAGCTGAGGGGAGAAAGGAAATAAGTTATGGAAGAGCACATGGAATTCCAGACTGGTTTGGGTGGGAAGAGACCTTAAATCCCATCCAGTGCCACCCCTGCCATGACCAGGTCCCCTTCCATGGAGCAGGCCGCTCCTTGGCCTCCTCCAGGGCTGGGCCAGTCTAGTGAGAAATACATTCATTTTACTCAATCTCAGTATTACCTTTTGGCCTGTGCCATTCCCAGGTTTCCCTTCAGTACAGACTGACATTTAAAAGCTTTTTTCCAAGCTTGTTCCCAAGATTTTTGTGCCTTTTCTCAGCCTGGCTGTCCCCCGTTGGCCCTGCTTGGCTGTGCCTCTGGGCCTTGTTGATTATTGACATTTTATTCCAAGGCTTTGCCTCCTGATAAACCAGGCTGTGCTCCCCAGCAGATAAATGTCCACATTCAGCTGGTGCAGGTGATTATGTGGGGCTGCCACCAAAGAAACCCTAAAGCATCCTATTAGCAGGGCCTGAGCCTCGGAATAAAGGCGCCAATTACGGAGCACTCCCGAGCCCTCCCGTGACATTAATGGTGTCTTTATAACCTTTTTAACTTCTGCTGCCTCTGACAGAGCACCACAATCACAGCCATGGCTTTGCCCTTGGCAAGCAAAACCTCATTTGGAGAGGATAATAAGTATTTACTATTTAGATGGCTGGCAATAAAATTTCTCTGAATGAGATTTTACTGAGAAAACGCAAACTGATTCAATTACTTCCTTTAATGGACTGGGGAGACCTGTAATAACAGCTTGTGGAAGCTTCAAGTCTCATGTTTAGCTTTTTTTTCTTTCCTTTTTGGGTGGTTGTTGTTGTTGTTATGATTTTTTTGGTGTGAAAATACAAACTTGATTCTTTTTCCAAGTAGAAATTATATCATGGAATCATGAAGGTTGGAAAATATCTAAAAAACTCCAAGATGTTCAAGTCCATTTTCACTGGAAAACTTAATCCAACTTTCCCCTGCATGTCCCATGATATTTTTCTAGACTTAAAAGTGGATAAAAATCTCAAATGTTGATAGTGTTATAGCAGCAAAGAGTGTTGGGAATCCCTAAATATCCTTACAGAGAATTCCTGTCATCTGGCCTTAGGGTGGAATGGGATGTCAGTTATGTCCTAAAAACATATTTCTTGTAAATCCATGGAGCATCCATTTCCTCTCAAAGTAATGTAGAACACAAGTGCTTTAATAGCTGGGGTGTGCCAGCATTTCCCAGGTGATTTGGAATATTTAGGATTATTCCTAAATCCCTATTATTGGGATTTAGGGGAAAGTCCTCTTAAGGACAGGTATGAGAACCAGTTACTGAAAGTTTTTGGGTTTCTTGTATTTGTAAGCAAAAAAGCAGCTTGTGAGACTGATCTGCAAACCTTTCTTTATTCTCTATCTTAAAACCAGCTGCATATTAAAGAAGTAAAATCATCCTGATCCATGTTTTAAAGAATACTTCATTTCAGTCTGGATCCAGGATGGGTCTACAAATTTTGGGAGTCCCTGAATGTGTGTCTATACCAGACCACCAATTCCTTTATTTTCATTCATTTGGAGAATTCCATGTTGTTGCTGAGATAAAATTAATTGAAATTGCATGAATCCATATCATTTTATTTTATGTTAAAATATTTCTGTACGTGCATATCTCACGATTTACCAACTTCACTGCTTTACTCCTCTTATCCCCCAGCACTGATGTGGGATTTTTTTCTCTCTTTTTTTTGGAATTTTTTAATAATTTCAGGAGATCTGTGTTTGTGGCAATAGGGGAGCACCAGGGACACCACCAAACTTCATTAGTGCAGCTCTGGAAGAAGACACAGGATAATATTTCCTTCTCTTTTTAACCATCAGTCACTGTACGGGGCCACTGCGCCAACAAATTCATAACCTCCTCTGTATTTGATTTTAAAAAAATAAACTCAACCAACTTTTGCTTTCCCCAGTTCAATAACTCCCTAGAAATGTGCTTTTATACAGTGTAGCTCATACAATCCTGCACGGGCTTATAAATTGAAATCCCACTTTTTTTGGACGTTCCCGCCTGGATGACTGATGGCTGTGTGGATTTGCCATAAAATTTTAATTATGACAGAGTTATGAATCACTGCTCTCGCTGGTTAAAGTGTTAAAAAACGATGGGTTTGTTGTTTATTAAACTTGGGAGGGTGGAGGAAGAAAATGTTAAAGGTTTGGAGTTGTGTGGGCTGGATCCTGAGCTCGGGTGTTTCCTCAGGAGCAGCCCTGGGGCTGATTTTGGATGTGCCCTTCCCTCCCTGGGTGCTGCTGCTTCCCAGGGTGACAAATTCCATTAATTTTATTTCTTGGAGCATCCTGTGGGTGTCCTGGGCAGGGTTTAGAACCATCCCATCCCTCGGGATTGGGGCTTTGGCTGTCACTGCAGGAACAGCGGAGCAGTCCCACTCCGGGAGCACGGGGATATAAAACCAAGGTGTTCACACAGAAACACCAAATATTTATAAAATATTAAGGAGCTAGAACCAGAGTTGTGTAAAACATTCAGCATAGCACAGTTTTTATTAAAAGTGTCAGGTTTTGTTACCAATAGCTGTGTGTTTCATTCCCTTAGAAGATCGCAACACTTGGTATTTCCCAATTTTATTATTATTATTTCCCAATTTATTATTATTATTATTACTATACTTATTATTAATAACAGTATTATTACTACTATTATTATTATTATTTTATTCATTTATTTAGTAATTATTTTTTGTTGTTATTATTTCCCAATTTCCTGAATTTTAGGCAGGCAGCACCTGATGTATTTGGCACGTGAGACATCGCTTTAAACGACCCCACTTTGACTTTTTCTGCCTTAAAATCAGCTTTATTTGCCTTCCCCTTTTCCAGGCAGACAGAGGAACAGCTTGGAGTGGTTGCAGGGCTCCAATCCCGTGGGAATGATCCAGGCTGGGCTTTTCAGGGATGTGCTGCACAACAGGTTGGTGCCATTTGGGCACGAGCAGGGAGAACACCTGAGGGAATAGGGGATGAATGAGGGGAGTGGGGGCCCATTAGTGCTGCCCACTCCTGCCACAGGCTGGGATAGGCCTAAATGAGTTTTAAAGGACAAAGCTGGGGGATTAGAAAGTCCTTTATGGTTTGATCCGTGTGGAATTGGGCCTGGTAACAAGGAACGTCTCTGTTGCACTGTAAACCGAGGGGAAAAAATTCCCAAATTTAAAATACTTGGCATTTATATTATAATTCAGGAGTAGCGTCTCATTTTTCTTTCTTGTGGATGTGAAATGTTGTTTGACAGCATATTCTGTTTGCAATTATTCATATTTAAATATTTTAGTCACCTGTTATGTAAAGAAACTTTTAGCAACAACATAAATAATTCTTGGAAGTTGGACTGGATGGCCTTGAAGGTCTTTTCCAACCTTAATGATTCTGTTAGTTTATTTTAAGTAAATTAAGTTTAAAAACAAAAATCAGCATCATTATTCATTTCAACTTAGTATTTTGTTAGTCTCAGTGAAAATAATGGATGTGTGTGTTGAGGGTATTTTTTTAATTGATTCAGCTGATAACAAAGTAGAGAACGTTACTGTAACAAAGGAATATACCAAAATATAAAATACTAAATATTAAATACTATAAAAATTTCAGTTTTTTGCTGTAGGGAATCAATGGCACCTTTAGGAAATCCAACATAAGGCTGAGGTAGGATTAAAACCATTAACCTCGCTCACCTCGACTCCGTCCCTCCGAGCTCGGAATTTTCCATTAGAAAGGAGGGTTAGGGATCAATATGAAGATCTGTTGATAATGTTATATTAATTAGAGTAATCAAACCCATGCTTGGAGCACGGCAGCTGCCAGGGAGAGGGAGCAGAGCAGAGTTCCCTGCGCTGGCCACGGGCGCTGACCTGGGACAATTCCCAGCCGGAGCCGCGGCTCCGCCTCACATCGACTTTGCTTTGGGGGGCAGCGGAGTCTCCCCAACGCTGCTGGTCAATGATTCCTGCCAGCAGTGCTGTAATTAAAGGCTGCAGCCGCTGGTTGTGGGGCTGCCTGGACATTGATCATCCCGGAGATGTGAGGGGATCGATCGGGGGGATGCGGGAGAGGGCCCCGGAGAGCGGGAAGAGCGCTGGGAACGCGGCTCCAGGACACGGGTGGGACGTGGAGCTGGAGCTGACCTGTGCCCAGCACAGCCCCTCAGCCAGCAGTGCTTCACTGCCTGCTCCTACCAGGAGGGCTCAAACCAGTCTGGCCTGGGTGGTATTGATAGGGGCTCTTCAAAGGAGTGGAAATCCAATATCGGCAGAAAATAGGGATTAAAGCAGTTAAACGGGTTTTTTGGAGGTAGTTATTACCCTGCTTGCAACATTTGTACAAATTGTGAAAGTAATCTCTGAATATTATTTCTAAAAATGTAATGATGGAAGTTACCTGAACAAAGGCATGATTTTTTAAAAACAATTTCTTTTTAGGATCCCCAAATGGTTTGAGTTGGATGGGACCTTAGAGACCATCCAGTTCCACCCCCTGCCACCTTCTGATGGATGCCCCATCCCTGGAATTGTCCAAAACCAGGATGGATGGGGCTTGGAGCAGCCTGGGACAGGGGAAGGTGTCCCTGCCCACGGCAGGGGGTGGCACTGGCTGGGATTTAAGGTCCCTCCCAACCCAAACCATTCTGTGGTTCTATGCTTGGGTGACTGAGCAGTGCAATTAAAAGCGTGATCAACACAATCATCTTCATGATTGAGCACAAATTCCATACAGAGACAACCAGGGGTCCCGTGGGTGCACACACAAGTTCAGAACCAAGCTCCTCCTGATGAATGAAGGATGGTGGGCCTCAGCTGGAGCTCTCTGCCAGTCCCACACGGTTATCTGCACTCCCTTTCCTCATGGTTAAAACCATTAAACACCCAGTGAGCTTTTAATATTTCAAATTATTGCTGTTTTCTAAGAATGAGAGAAATGCCCTTCTGATGTACTTTGCAGAGCTCTCCCACCCAAAGTTAAATCTGGAAATGAAACCTAATTGGAGAAAGTTTATGGAAGTTCTGGTGTTGAATGAGGCTGCTTATTTATGACTTTGCTCCAGCTTTATACAAATACACAGATGCACGGGTGTCTGAGGGAAAATTACGCTGTCCAGACTTACGAGAGCCAGTTGGAATCTCTCAAGGTTGCAGATGAGCAGGGGAAATGCACGTGTATATTATCAGCTCCGTGCCCTTGGCGGTGACTTCCGCACCGATGACAAATCTCTCTCCTCTCCTGGAAATCAGTGCTTTGGTGGTTTTCTCTCTTGGATTTGTCTGTTTTCCCACTTGCTCTAATGGGCTCTACTCGAACTTTTAAAAACAAGCATTTATTTGAAATACATTAAGAAACACAGTACTTCAGAAAAAATGTTTGATACCCCAAATTCCTTCCTGAATTATTTAAGCGCCGCTGCATCAAACTGTTTACTCAGGGATGTTCAGCCTGGTGTGTAGTAGGGGTGTAGTTTTCTTTTAATGCAGTTATTGAATTCCAACCCACAGAGCCTCTGGCAGGGTTCCAGGAGCTCTCTGCTGCGCCGAGTGAAGATAAATTGTTTGTTTTCAGCAGCATTTCTTCATCTTCATCACTTAATCTGCAATGAAATTTTACAGCCAGCCACTGAATATTTAAGCAATATATTTACCTCTTTTATCCTGGGGGAGTATTTAATGACTGAGTACAGTAAATGATTATAGGAGTTAAGGATCCAAGCTGGGAACGTGGAGTTTTCCCATTCCTTTTTCCGTCGGGATGAGCGCGGCGCTCCCAAGGCTGCGGGGCTGCAATCGAGTGCGTGCTGGCATCGGCTGTAAGTCTTCCCCACAAATCTTTCCTGGACACACACTCCCCCTTTTGGTGCCAGATGTCAGGTTCTTTTGGCTGCCTGTCTCATGATTCCGCAGTTCTGGCACGATAAATCCTGGGAGTTTGCTGCTCCTCCACCCCGAAGTTTTCCACCTCGTCCTTTCCCTGATTTTCCAGTGCCTCGTTCGGTATCTTTGTGAGTTAACATTCCTTGGTGCTAATACTCTTTTTCTTTAACCATCTTTTGGTGTTTATGGACTTACAGGTTTTAAAAAAACCCAAAACTTTAATTTTTTTTTTGTATTTTGTTGCTTCACAAAGGTTTTTTATGAATGTGGTGGTCAAAGGATCATACACAGGGTGAAAACCAAAAAATCCTCTAAAACACTTCCTTACACCACTATTCAAGTATTAATTGTGCTCCATTCTTGATTAAGTATGCTCAAACAGGAGCCACTTACACAGCTTTTTTCCTTATGCCTTCACTCCTGATGTTTTTATTCGGTTGGAAAACAGGAGCTGGAAATTCCCGGAGCCCTCCCAAGGTGCTGGGGCCGCTTTGGTTTCTCTCAGAGTTGTTCCCTGTAATCAGCTGTGCGTGCTCTGTGCTTTATTGCTTCCTCCCCACAGCCACACCAGTTGTCATCTACTTGATTTTCACTTAACGTGGCGATTCCTGACGTTGGGAAATTGGCAGATGAAAGAAGGGCTCGTTTGGAATCCAAGTTTTGGGAGTGAATTTTTCAAGTTTGCTGACAAGCTGTCAGGCTGAATTCTGCCCTTACCCCAGAAAGGAAAGCTGACTGTCATTGCCAATCTACAGCCTGCAGTGACAATTGTATTTGAGGCACAGTGCCATTTTTTTCCCCAGAAATCATTGAAATAATTTGTCTTGGTGGTTATGTTTTAAGCAAGGAAGCGTTTTTTGAATTAAAATGATTTATTTGTGGAATTAAATGGAGGAGCTGGTGTGTTTTCACATGAAGGCACGTGGGTAGTACAAGATCAAGGTGATTTCTCATGAGGATGCAGTGGGTGGTGGAGCTGAGAGGGTGATGGCTGGCAGATCCCATGAGGATTGAGGATTTCCTGGGAGGTGGGAGCTGGGATGGGACATGGTCCCTGGAGCTGGAGGGCTTGCTCGAGCTCTGCTTCCAACAGGGTGCAGAACCAAAGTCGTGTTTTGGGTGAGATCCTCGCAGGAAAGGGAGCACTGAAGTCACCGAGGAGGAAAACAGCAGCCTGAATTATCCTTCAGGATTTGTGTGATGGTTTTGAAAGCATTTGTTCCATGGAGACAGTGGGCCCTGGGCAAGGACACCTCCCACTAGCCCAGGTGGCTCCCAGCCCCATCCTGGCTCCCTCCTTTCGCCCTTCTCCAGCCACAGTGTGCCAGGGGGAAAGAAACAGTTCTGGAACAAATACTGACTTAAGAACAATGTAAATAAATTGAATCAAATTGGAGTTTTTCCATAGGGATCACTTCTTGGTTTCCTGGCAGTTATTCCTGAAGGATATAGCAGTAAGAGCATTCTCTACTCCATCAGGTTTTGTATATGGACTTTATTTTTTTGTTTCTAAATATTGCTGCTTCTTTTGTCTCAGTAGTTCAGGGCAAGGTTTAACTCCAGGCCATCCTTTTACTTTCCCTAGCTCTTTGTTCCTTGAGGAAGAGGAAGCTCTTCCTTTCTCAGCAGCTGGAGGAAATGGCCTCAAGTTGCACTGGGGCAAGTCTGGATTAGATTTGAGGAAAAATTTCTTCCTGGAAAAGGGGATCAGGCTGTGGAACAAGCTTTGGAAGTGGTGGAGCTCCATCCCTGGAAGTGTCCAGAAAACGTGTGGATGGAGCACCTGGGGTCAGGGTTAGTGGTGGCCCTGGCAGTGCTGGATCAACACTTGGACTTGATGACCTTAGAGGGCTTTTCCAGCCTTAATGAGTTCCTGATTCCATGATTCCCACCCCTAAATTAACTCACCTGGAAGGTGCCACTTATTAAACACTTCCATTGGAATCACTGAATTATTCTGAGAATTGATTTCCTCCCCAAGACTGGATACCCGAGGTGATGAGAACCACATCCAATTCCTCTCTTTTCCTGAGCTGGGCTGCAGGCTGGGGCAGCAGATCCAAGCTGAAACACTGCCTGGTTAGGAGATGTCCAGGTGAATAACCTACAGCCTTTTCTGGGATGGAAACAAATCCTTGGAATATTTAACAGCATCCCCTGCAACTAGTCAGGAGCCCTGGAAGCCAATTAATCCTTGGTGTTAAACCCAATTTGGGTTGGATTTTTTCCTCCAGCGTGTGTTTGAGGGGGGAAACTGTGGGAGAAAGAAAGAAATTAGGGATGCACTAAATAATGGATGAATGTACCTAGCCAAGATCTGCTGATTAAGTCTTCTTTAGGATTATTGTTATAAATAGGGAGTGCCAGATCCTCAGCTGGAGTAAATGGGCTTGGCTTGGCTCAAGTCAGTGGAATTGTGCCAGCTTGAATTCACTGAGGAGGATCTGGCCCTTAATTCTGGAAAAGGCGGATATTTGGGGAGGAGAATGATGGGGTGAGAAGTTTGGTGATTTTTCACTGTTTTCCTGGTGATATTGGGAAAAAATGTAAATTAATATTCTTTTGAATTTTGTAATGAGATTCAAGGAACTACTTGATGTGATTTCATTAGATGGAAATGACTTTTCCTCCAAGTAGCTACATCTTAACCCCCTGCATGTAGGAAGGGAATATGCATGGGAAATGTGGTGGTTTATTTAATTTTGTGGATGATTGTCTCTTGCACCAGCATTTCTGCCATTCCTACCTAAAAAATACCTCAATGGCCATCACGTGTTCATTGCAAGGAAATAGGAATAAATAGATTTGATTGTGGAAATCTTGTTTCCCACTCTGCTTTCCCACCAGGAGGGAAGCGGGCTGTAATTTCACATGGCAGCGATCTCAAATCCAACATGGGCTCTCATTTGGTTGTGTTTTAGAAAGGTATCAACAAATCAGATTGCAAAGCTGCTAATTTGGTAATTGCTAAAAAAAACCCCAAGCAACAATCTATTTCCATAGCACAGGAAATGCACGTTGTTCAACAATACCTTAAAAAACAGTGTTTGACTCCAGAGTGCACTAAAAAAAAATATCCAGTTCTGAAATAACACTTTCTAAAGTGGAATATCTTGGAAAGCCTAAAAAGAACAAGTTTGCTATATTCCTAATTGTTCTGACCATAGAATTAATTTGCCAGTCAGAGGGGGGCACGGCTTTTCATCATTCTCCAGCACCATAAAATCCAGTTTTTGACCATTTGGAGCGGCCACGTTTATACTTAAAAAAACAAAACCCCACCTTTTTAAGGGGAGATATCTTGGAAGGCCTAAAAATAACATCACGGAACAAGTTTGTTATATTCCTAATTGTTCTGACCATAGAATTAATTTGCCAGCCAAAGGGGGGGCACGGCTTTTTCATCACTGGCAGCCTCGGAATATTCAGCGTGTCACAGATGTTCATGAATAATGTCCATTTAGAAGCGTTGGCAGCGAGCTGGCGAGATGAATGAAATGTTGGGGGGATCTGACAGGCAGCACGCTGCTTTGTGATCATTCCAAAGTTCTAATAATCTCCCTCACCTTCCCTGCCTGCCTCTAATGAAAGAGAATAGGTGATTGCACCTCGGGCTATGTTCTGCGCCTAATGACTCCTCCAAAGGCGGATTTATGGAGAAAAAATTAACTTTGAATGAGGATTGAATTGGCCCTGACAGGCTGATAGACTGTGACACAGATTCTGTGGCAAAACAGACGTAGCCCTAATTGATTATCAATATTTTAAGCAAAGTGATGAAAATAAGCATTAAGTGATGAGAAAGGCAGTCTTAATACAGTAGGCAGTCACCGGGATCCGGGAAGTCTTTGGGGAGGTCGGCCCCGCTCTCTGGAACGGGGTTTTAGCTGTCAGTTCTTACCTTTCCCTGCCCAACACCCCGTGTCCCTCTCCAGCCTCTTCCCCTCCCGGATTTCTGCCCAGCATGTTAATATTCCAGCCAAGGATGAACGTGCCTCGCTCTCTGCAGAGAAGTTGGTTGAATATTTAACCCGTTGGCACTCAAGAGTCGCTCGGGCTGTTTAGGATATTTTGGATTTTCTCTTTTTCCTGCTGGCCTTTCTCCCAGCCCTGTGCCATTTCTAGCCAGCAGGTGATCCACAAACTGCTTCCTGAAAATGGTGACAGTGAAAGAAACTGGGGGGAAATTGGTGGGAAAGGGTTTATCTTAATTATTATCTTGGTTGTACTTGATAAAAACAAATATCTCAGTTACACCAAATAACTCCAGCTACCTCGGTTATGATTTGGAATAAGACAATGTTTGGGTTTCACCTGTGTTTTCTCAGTTGGGTTGCACATGACTGGATGTATCTTCTACCAAAAATACATTTAATATTTGGGAAAACCCTCGTGGCCGTGAGCCAGACACTCGTTAGCTGTGCCATAACGGGACATTCACCCCAAACCAAGGAATAATTCCCAAAACGACTGAGGGAAGGGAGCTGAGCTGCTGAAGAGGTGAGAAATAGCATTCCTACACCAGCAGGGATCAGTGGGATAACACCTCCCTTCCCAACACCAGATGTGTTCCCCCAGAAATTCAGAGAAGCTTAAAAACAGCCAGATTTGGGCTTATGGGGAATTTTTAAGTGTGACTGGCAGCATCCAGGAATTCTGAGTTCCTGAGGAAAAGTGACACCACCAAACACAATTTTATCACCCCAGATTTCATCAGGTTTTCTACAGTTTTGCCTTTAGTAAATTTAAACACCACCAACATTCTTGGAGGTCTTAGAGGGCTTTTCCAGCCCCAATGAGTGTGTGACTCCCTCACCCTCATGCTCAGGCCTTTCCAATATCCATAATTAGAGTCTGGTTTAATTAAGTTATGGGGCAGCAAGGGCAGAACTTCCCCTGTTTGGGAATTGTGGCTTTTCACAATGGGGAGGGCAGGGCTGGTGGCAGCTCTGGTGGCACTGAGAGGTGGCCATGGACGGGATGGGCTGGGCAAGTGACCACCCAAAACATGGATTTATGGGATCACACAATTCCTTGGGATCATGGGTTAATAGAGTCACACACTCATTGGGGCTGGAAAAACCCTCTAAGACCTCCAAGAATGTTGGTGGTGTTTAAATTTCCTAAAGGCAAAACTATAGAAAACCTGATGAAATCTGGGGTGATAAAAATGAGTTTGGTGGTGTCACTTTTCCTCAGGAACTCAGAATTCCTGGATGTTGCTCCTCGTGTTCCTGTCAGAGGAATTCTCTGGAGTTTGTGCTGGAATTTGGATGGATAACAGATAATTTTACACGTCAGCCTATGAATATTCAGCAGAGAGGATTTCCACAAGCCTTGATAAATTTAATATACCAGAGAAAAATAGCATGTAAATTAAACAGGGCCTTGTAAATTAATAATGGATTCCACTTGTATTTTTATATGTGAGCTGACTGAATATTTTATAAGTGCAAAAATGTTTGTGTTCAAAAAAAGGAAAGGTGAAGTTTTTCTGATGAGCACTGTGGATGGTTGGCTGCATTTTAAACGGGGTGTCCGTGTGTGTTTTTACAGTTCCTGAGCTTTCTTTTCCTCAAACACATCTTGTATTTTCAACTTTGAGCTGTTGGAAAGTCCACAATTATGTTGAATTAATTTGTTTTTCCAGACCTCTTGTGGTTTGCAGTTATGGGTGTTTGACACTCGTCTCTTTTTAATTTTGACAGGAAAATGAAATCTTAGTGAAGGGTTGAGTCTTTTCCATGCACCTTCCCTGCTTCTCCCATGTCCTGGGAGAGGGATCTGCTGCAGGGGCTCTTCCATGAGCCCAGGCCTCACTTTCCAAAATGCCCTTTCCATCCCCAAAATACCCCCTGGCCTGTTTCTACCTTGGAATAATCCAGTTTTTCCTGCTTAATTAGCAGTTTTGCTTGGAAAAATTTCCCTTTGGCACAGGGTGAGGCTGGTCAGGATTAAAGCATCCCCCACCCTCAGGGAGTGACTCTGCTTCCCAAACCTCGAGCACTTCCACCACCCCAGGGGCTCCATGGAATGGTGGAATTGTTTAGGTTGGAAAAACCCTCTCAGGCCATCAAATCCAACCCTCAGGTTGTAAAGATCTTTTAGTGTTGTTAAATTGTAGCTTGCTTTGAGAAAAGTGAATCTCTCTTAGTGCTTTTAATGGCACTTGGGCACTGAACAACAATATATTCATTACATTATAATAATAATAATAATAACAGCAGCTTTGAGGAGGAGAAGAAGAAAAGAGGAGGAAGAGGAAGGAGAAGGAAGAGAAGAGGAAGAAGGAAGGGAAAAAGAGGGAGGAGAAGAAGAGGAAGAAGAAGAAAAGGAGAAGGAGGAAAAGAAGAAAAGAAGAGGAGGAAGAGGAAGGAGAAGAAGAGGAAGAAGAAGAAAAGAAGGAGGAGAAGAAGAAAGGAAGAGAAGAAAAGAAGGAGGAGGAGAAGAAAAGAAGAGGGAGGAGAAGAAGAAGAAGAAAAGGAGGAAGAGAAAGGAGAAGGAAGAGAAGAAAAGAAGAGGAAGGAGAAGAAAAGGAGAAGAAGAGGAAGAAGACAATGGCCACAATCCTGTGCTGTGTTCTCCAGGATCTCCAGGAGCTTGAACCACTTGACCCACTGTGGTTCCTCCCAGCCTGGCCCATTCTGGGATTCTGTTCAGAAATGACAGAAAATGTGAAATGTTTGAAGAGAATCCTTGGTGTTAAATCCTGGGAGCGACTCAGAGTTCCAGCGCTGGTCGTGGTGGACGGAGCCCTGTGAGCTCGGGGACTGCTCTGGAGATTTGTGGGCTAAGTTAAATTGTTGTTAATGAGCAATTTTGTGTGGAGAATTGTCCTTATGGTGCTTCCTAAATTGCCCCATTGTCCCTCTAATTAACCAGGACTCCAAAGGCCTCAGCAGCAGTTTTAACTTGACTTACAAGGGCTGGAAATCAACGACTTAAAGTTAACAAAGACAAACTAAAAATTTATTCATTGACCAGCACCATCTTTCCTGTGTGTTTTAATATCTTTTTGCCACTGAGATACCCAATGAATTGTTCCTGTGCAGCAACAAATCGGGCAGGAAGAACAAAGTAGCTCAGTGGAATAGATAAATCAAATTTAGGCCTGGTAGTTTATTGAATCTAAATTGTGCCCAGTTGGCCCACGAGCTATATGAGCAATCCATCTTGTGCTGATAATGGAGGGTCTTGAAATCCACCTGATGTTTGCATTATTAAATTCCAGCCTAATGAGCTCTGCTAATACATATTGAAGACAGTTGTAAGGAGCAGAATGGGAATCGGAGCGGGATAATTTGAAAGAAACATAAGCTGAGCATTTTACATGACTCAAGGGGTATATCTACAATTACACATATCACCAAAATTGAATTTAAATGGAATTTCTATTATCCCTGTCCTTTTACCAAGGAGAATAAAGTGTAAATGAAGTAAAAGTCTTTAGAGTTACTCGTGCTTTGGTTTTATTATGGGATTTAATAGTTTCTTGTAATGATCTTCAGTGGCAGAAAAGTTTTAATATTTCATGGCTTTAAATGTTGTCTAAATATGTATAAAAGTGTGGAGATGGGAGCAGCTGTGTGTGCAGTGATCACTCTCTAACACCCTGCTCAGGTTGTGTGTTTAAAGGTGGAGCTGGTGGCTCCAAAAAGGAACGACCCCTTCGCCCCCTCCTGAGCTGAATTTGCTTTTCATAAATTATTGCTTAATTCAGGAGGTGCTGGGATTAAATATTTGCAAATCTGACTCAGCTCTCACAGTTCAGAGCACAGTTTATAGTGATTTTTCCTCCCTGAGAAGGTTTAAATGCTGGATTCCTGCTCCTTGTTGGTTCTTTTCTTTCTGGCCTGGTGATACTTTTGAAAACTTAATATTTCATCAAGTATAATGTTATTAGAGACTTATTCTCACTTAGTTCACTCATCAGGCAGTGAGATGGCAATAAAAGAGAATGGCTCCTTTGAGACATT
This sequence comes from Parus major, assembly GCF_001522545.3. Lineage (NCBI taxonomy): Eukaryota > Metazoa > Chordata > Aves > Passeriformes > Paridae > Parus > Parus major. Next base: position 23,695,794 of record NC_031778.1, on the reverse strand, counting down.
AATGCTTTGGAATAAATGATGTGCTAGAACAGAAATTTAATTAATTTACAGAGTATATTGATAGTCCCTTGTTACTGTGCTGTATATTTTTAATCTTCTTTAACATCTGTAGGAAAGTGTTTGAAAACCCCTGCAGTTGAGCAACTGGTAGATAATTAAGTAATAAGGGAAGAGGTTTCTAGAGGGGAAAAGATTCTTTTTAAAGAAGATTGTTGTAACATGGATTAAGTACTGCTGCTGTGATTTGGAGTGAAGAGAAAATTGTGTACTGCCTAATAAAGTCATGAGGAAGAGCTGTCTGATTGCCACTCTGAACAGAGTCTGCAGCCCTGGAAATGTTTTGTTTCTGTTTTTATCCTCAAAATAGGCCTGATGGATTACTCAGGGTGGCAGCAAATCTGCCACTTTATGAATGTGCCACGTTTGGGTCACCACAGTTCGGTCTGGGGGCAACTGGGGTGGGGAGATTGGGGCTTAAAGAAAGAAAACCTCTTAAAAGTCTCTTAAGGGCTTTACTTAACACAAAATGAATGTGGGGATTTGTATAGAATTAATATTGCTCTGATATTGACCTGCTATTGCCCTCTATAATCCCATTTATGCCGTTCCTTAACTGTGGGAATGACATTTAATCAAATAAATGAAGATCCAAGGGCTGGTCTGTCGTGCACGTGGATTTCATTGTGGGGCCTGCAGGAAGGAACATGAAATTGGGTTTAAACCCAGGAAATGTTGTTTGGCAAGAGGTTGTTGGCAACTCAAACCTGGCAGTGCCCAAGGCCAGGTTGGACATTGGGGCTGGAGCAGCCTGGGACAGCAGGAGATGTCCCTGCCATGGCTGGGGTGGGGCTGGGTGGGATTGAAGGTCCTTCCAAACCAAACCTTTCCATGATTCCATGACTTGAGAGGATAAATTGAACTAATTCCAGCTCCTGTTGTCTCCTTTCTAGCTAAAGCAGACGAAGCGTTGAAGGCCAAGGAGAGAAGTGAAGAAGAAGCCAAGAGAAGAAAGGAAGAAGGTGAGGAATTTTCTTTGATTTCATAATGAACTAAAGTCCAGGAAGTCAAAAATTACTATTTTTAAGTGTCCAAGCCTCAGTGGGACTGTGGGATTTTCCTCCCTGGGCTGATGATGGAATTTGGTGCCCTGAGCTGCTTCTTTGCAGTCCAGCAGGTGGAATAATTAAAAGGATTGAAATATCTGAGAGTGATGGGAAGAGACATTTCCAACATCGTGAGGGAGCCAATCCAAACAATCCCAGGAGCCTCAAATCCTCACTGGAGCTGTGTGGATCTGGAGGGGCTTTAAGGTCCCTTCCAACCCAAACCATTCTGGGAGTCCATGATTTACTTACAAGAGGGAATTCAGGAAAATTCCTCATTTTTGAATCTGCAGCTGCTGAGAATTTCACTCAAAATCCAAATGTTCTAATCTTTAGTTTGTTTTACCTGGGGACTGGGGGATGCTGAGGGGAATTCATTGGATTAACCTAATTAATCCTGCTTGGAGAAGGTTCTTGTGATAGCAAGGAAGGAAATTCAAGTGGAAAAGTGGGATAGCCCAGACACGGCAGGAGGGGCAAGGGGCACTTCCAAATCTGACAGAAAAGAGACCAAACCAACCTGATTCCTGAATTTTGGAACCAATGGCCCAGGGAGAGCCTTTCCACCTGGAGCAGTCACCCAGCCAGGCTCCCACGGGCACAGGGATATTGGGATGAGGTGGTTGGGTCCCACCAGCACCCATTTGCAGGGAATGTTTGGAAAAAAATATGGATTTTTTGTGCTTACATCCCATTGTGAGTGCCACATGTGCTGGCAATTGCTGTGCCAGCAGGGATTGGGAAGGGTGGAAAAGCAGAGGGAAGAACAAAGGGGCAGTTCATGACTTGGGAACAATGGAATTTCCAGGGAAATGAGGAGGAAAACTTCTCTACACTTTATTAAGAAGCTGTGGAAACTGTCCTGGGGTGGCTCTGAAGGGTTGTGAGGATGTCACAGTGTTTGAAAATGAAGAGAAGATTTTTTCTGGGTAACTCAGATTCTCCCATTTGCAGAGGAGTTGGCTCCTGGTTTGGAATGAAAGAGTTTATTCTCACTGGAGAATAAAAAGTGTTATTAAATTGTGTATGGAGCATTCCAGGACATCCAGGGCAGCTGCAAACTGGGACACTCCAGTTTTTGTAAGGTTTATGTCCCAAATGGATTCAGAATTCCAGTTTTTGTAAGGTTTATGTCCCAAATGGATTCAGAATTCCAATTTTTGTTAAGTTTATGTCCCATAGGGATTCAGAATTCCAATTTTAAGTAGGTTTATCCCATATGGATTTGTAAACAGATCATTTAACTTTTATGATTATTTATCTATTATTATTTTATTATAGACTGTGTTCCTTTCCCTGTCCCAGCCATGCTGGGCTCCAGTGGCATCTTTTGCTTGGGAAAAGAGCATTTTGCATTTTTTCTTGATTCTTCCTTCCTCACACAATATCTCTGGGTGATTTTTAACCCTCTTTGATCCCTCATGGGATCACTGAGATTGGAAAAAACTTCCCAGCCCATCGATTCCAACCTGTGACTGATCTGTGCTACATCCAGCCATTGAAATAAGATAAAGCAAAATTATATTAAATTAAATCTTTAAAAAAAATTTCTAAATTACAATTTAAAAAGAATTTTTATTTCTCTAATATTCCTTATTTTATTTCCCTAACTAGAACCCTCCAAAAGGAAATTCCAGCCTGTATAGACAGCCTGTGACTCCTTTACCCAGGAACAGCAGTAAAAATAATTCTACAAATAAACCAATCCTTTCCCAACTGATAAAAACTGGTTGTTGCCCACCCCATAGCGAGGGTGTTTTAACATTCCTTTTATTGTCATTTTATTGCCAAATCAGGTGTGAGATTAGACGTTGGATGTTCCATGTAATCTGCTCGGAAATCAAATTATTTGACCTCCAAGCCCAGCGCTGCCCCTTCCTGCTGGTTTCCTGTTAAATATGCAGCATTTCCCCAGCATGAATAAAAAATTGAGGACAAATTAGAATCTACAGACAGCTGACCCCAGCTCAGATTAGAGACTGGGGGCTTGTGCTGGTTTAAATGTTTTAATTACCACAGTCCCTCCAGCCCGGTGAAGGACACACAGCAAAATGCTGATTTTTTTATTTTTTTGATTTTTTTTTTGATTTTTTTTAAGTGACTAAAAAGCAAAGAAAGAAAGAAAAAGGCTCCCCCCGCCTCATTTGAATTTTTCAGTTTGATTACATTTGCACTTCCATTGGAGCTATGCTAATTTGCTGCATGAAATTAGGTCTATTAAGCAAAAAAAATGCTATTTTTGCAGGAGTATTTGTATTGGTTGGGTTTTCCTGCTTTGGGTTTTGTTGACTTGCTTTGGGATTGCCTGAAAAGGGACAAAATGCAGAGGGGATTTTGCCACCAAACTGGGTTTTACTCCAGACAAATTCCAAACAGGTGAAGTGCACAAGAGGAAAATTGAGGAGAAAAAAACCAATGCAAAGATAAAATCAAAACATGTTGGATGTTCTTAGGGAGAGGTTTTGGGCTCGTTTCTCTTCATCTACCACAAATAATAATATTTTAAAGCATCGAGTTTCAAACACATCGAGGCAGGGCCACGCGTCCGGCGCCGTGTGGGGAGGAGGAGCTGGGGATGCGTCAGAAAACCAGGAAAAGGAGTTTTTCCAGAACACAGCAGAGCAGAAAACAGGGATTTTTGGCAATCAGTCATTCCATAGGTGGATGGATGGGAGGGTGGTGCTGGATGGGGCGGGCGCTATCCCGGGATTTGCGTTTCCGTGCCTGGCGCGTGCCGGTGCTGAACTGATTCATTCTGCCCCCCCCCAGTAACGCTGCAACATTTTGATAGACTCTGGGGAAATAAATTTGGCAGAAAATCAGCACGAGTAGATTTAATTATCACTCCGAGACCTTTCCCTTTTCTGGCTTAGTGATCCCGAAACTCCGCGCCGTTCCCTGGAATCCGCGCCGACGCCGAGCTCCACTTCCCAATTTGTCCCTCCACGCCGTGATAAGCCAAGCAATTACTGGTTTATTGATTTTTCATCAGGGCAAATTTAAAGTTGATTTTTTTCCCTGCAAAGGCAGGGGTGATTAAGTGTTTCCCGTCGGTTTAGTCCCGGAGAGCTCCGTGGCAGAATCCAATATCCTGAGGTCAACCTCTGCAGGGAGATAATTCGGTGTCTTGGCCACGTGTGAGGGAGAGGAATCAGGGCTACAAATGTGAGGGGATATCTGTGGAGACAGTTTAATTTGTTCCATTTATATGAACAAGTCGTGTGGCACATGCTTGGAAAATAGCATTTTGAATAGGCTTGGAAATGAGGCCCACGTGGGCAGGGGGAGGGAGGGAGGGATGCAAACGAGAGCAGGAACGTGCCTGGGAGACAGCTGGCCCTTCAACAGGGAATAAACCCCATCCCTCAGGGACATTCTGTGCTGCTGGGGTGACTTCTCTTCAGCAAAAGTGAAATTCTTTTCAAGTGTTCAGGTCCCTCCAAACCATTCCATGGTTGTGTGATTCCATGGTTTGGAGTGGTGGAGGGGTCATGGAAGCAAAGTTAGAAAAACCTGGAGGACTCCACTTTTATAAAATCCCTTCATTATAAACTTTATAAACCCAAATTAAAAGTTTTAATTTTTTATTTTTTTTTTAATATTCATCTTTAACCTGCTGGCCAGGAGTTGTCACATGAAGAATCTCATCCATGGCCACCACAGAATATCCTGAGCTGGAAGAGACCCACAGGGCTCACACGTCCAGCCCAGGACACCCCAAACCAATGATTTCCCTCCCCACTTCCTTTGGAGAGAGTTAAAAGCCTTTCCCTGGGTGTAATGGATATTAAACCACAGCTTGGACATGCCAGGAGAAGATTTGCTGGGGTGAGGTCAGTGTGTAATAAGTTAAAGTGCTTTACTCAACCCCAGATTGGGATGCCCTTAAGTTCATCAGTTACTGCCTGAGCTCCTCATTTATCTTCAGTAAATTTTCCTGAAGTTCGTTGTGGTGGCAAAGACCAAACTCAATCTGTTTAACCCCCAAATTCTTTCATACAGATAATACATTTATATGAAGGCATGGATTGGTTTTTTTTCCTGCCTTCTCAAAAGCTGGAATTTCCAATATTCCTCATTTTTGCCTCGATAATGGCAGGTTTGGAGCCCGAGCCTGGGTGTCCCTCGTGTGCCAGTGTCGCTTCATTAGGCTGACACCAACACCTGGTGTTGTGCTGCTGCTCCCACGAGGCTGTCCCAGCATCTGGCACACACCGTGGTCTTCTTTTATCTCTGTTTAATCTTTTGATTGCTGGGTTGGAATTGAAAGGGGGCAGGAACAAATCAAGGAGAAAATAAAAAATGCCAAGTTTTGCTGCAGAGGCAGAGAGTGGCTCGTTAGGAAGAGCAGCCAGGTGATGATAATGAGAGATGGGAAGGGCAACAGGAATTTGGGATCTTGGCCATTCTCTGTGTCCAGAGCTGAGGGGAAGGGGATTGGAAAGGGGATTGATGGCCCCTGTGGATAATGGCTGCTGGAGGAATCAATTCCTGCCTTTGTATTAAAGCTGCTGTAATTAATAATCACTTCTAAATGTGTTCCTTATATTTACCCTGCTTTGTGCCTGCCCATCCTCTCCTGTCCCTTTCTATTCCAGACTTCCCTCTTTTGCTTCCCTGCTTTCCCTGAAGAGCCCCTGATCCCAATGTCCTGGTGATGCTCCAGGGCTGAGCCAGGCTGGGAGAGCTGGGAATGTCCCCCTGGAGAGGAGAAGGATCCAGGGAGAGCTCAGAGCCCCTGCCAGGAGAGCTGGAGAGGGACTGGGGACAAGGGATGGAGGGACAGGACACAGGGAATGGCTCCCAGTGCCAGAGGGCAGGGATGGATGGGATCTTGGGCAGGAATTGTTCCCTGGGATGGAATTCCCAGAGCAGCTGGGGCTGTCCCTGCATCCCTGGCATTGGACACTGGGGCTTGGAGCAGCCTGGGACAGTGGGAAGTGTCCCCATGGCAGGGCTGGGAATTAAATATCTTTAAGTTCCTTCCCACCCAAACCATTCCATGAATCTTTCAAAATCTCAAAGCATATTTGAAGTTGATATTTGAGTGATTTTATTTTAGCAATCACAGCTGGTGTTGTTAAAGTTTTACCATTCTACAAGTGAAACAGAGAAATTTATGATCTCCCTAACAGGGAAATTTATGATTTATTTTAACAAATTAAAACTCTTGAAATTATCTTCAAATTTCAAGATGAGAAACAAATCTGATTTCTGTACTTCATTAATGCTGAGTGTTTCCCTGTCATCTCCATGGCATTTATTTGTGCTAAAGGAGAAGCCACTTAAGGGAATGGGGTTGTAAAAACCATCATGGAATTGGTTATTGGACTTGAGTCAGTTGAAACACAAATTTATAGCTACGTATTGAAAAGCTGTTTCTAAAGGGCAAATAAACAGAGATGTATGGGAAATAAATAGGGGGGTATGGGGAAAAGAAATAGGGGTTATGGGGAAAATATACAGGGATATATGGGAAATAAATAGGGATGTATGGGGGAAATAGATGGGGACATATGGGAAATAAATAGGGATGTATGGGGGAAATAAATTGAGGCAAATGGAACAAAATTCCAGGTCCATTTGCTCAAACCACAGTCCCTGGTGTGGGGATTTTATTTTGGTAAAAATTAGGGTTTTGTGGATCTGGGCCATGTGAACATCACCCAGGTGCTTCCAGAGAGGGGTTTTTCTGGAAATCTATGGGATGAGCATGAGACTTCACTGGGAATTGTCCTATTTAGGCTGGTTAAAGCCTAAATAAATTGGGAATTTAGAGGTGGATGATGTTTTATTGGTGCTGGGCAGACCTTTAACTGCAGTGAGTGACTTTATCCCAGATAAAGGCTGGGAAAGAAAGGGAAAAATAGTTCAAAGCGAGCAACATTTCCTAATTTATTTCCTTTTGCCTGCAAGCACCCCAAGATGTCTGGGGGCAGCCAGAGGTGGTTGGAGGTGCTGTGCCTTCCCCTGCTGGGGTTCTCAACATCCAAGTGGGAATAAAGGGCTGGATGTTCCCAGCTCAGGGCACCGTGTGCCAGCCCAGATCCCACGGGATCCCCTGGGAGGGCTCTGGGGGTTCCCACACTGTCACAGGCTGGGGGGAAAGAAAGGAGCACTGGGCACGTGCCAGCAGCACTTTTTGAAGTGACAGCACAAAGTGATCCCTGGAGAAGCTGGAGAGGCTCCAAGCTGCAGCCCCGCTGCCCTGCACGGCCTCACTGCGCTCGCCGTGGTTTATTCCCGATACACCACGCCGATTTCTCCCCCGTATCCATTGTACAATCCCATTTTCCTGTCGTTTCTCTGCTCTTGGATCCTGGGATCCAGCAGCAAAAGCAGCAATTCTTGCTCTGCCTCTGTGGCTTTAACGTGGCCAAATTGCTCTGTAGGAAACACGGGTGTGGGATCCCCAGCGGTGAGTCTGCACCTCCAACACAGAGGTTATTTGGGATAGAGGTATGGAAAAGATGGAAGCAGGCAGTAATTGCCTTTAAGATCAGAGCACAAAGCATTACCTTGGATTTTACAAGGCCAGCGAGCAACAAAAGAGCAGTAATTTATGAGCTCAGCGTAAAAGAAGAGCATAATTGCATTAAAAATTAATGCTAATGAACACTAAAATGGGGAAGGTGGTTATGATGAAAGTTTGGATTCATCTTCCCCGGGTTGAATGATGGCTGGTGCCTTGATTAATGGCTTAATTTCTATCAATTAGCGGGGAGAAATCTCCACTGAGACAAGGGTAAATTGAGCATTGAATTACAGCCCTGGCTTTGTGTGCCCAGGAAGGAGCGCAGCGGCTCCGGTGTCAGCGCGGTGACAAACACGGGGTGGCCACAAATCCAGCAAAATTCACGAAATTCACAAAATTCACAAAATTCACTCTGCTGTCCCCACCCCTGCGCTGCCTCAGGGGGGCTCCTGCCCACAGTGTTCCCAAAAATACCCCAAAAAGCCCCAAAATGGGGGTGCAGGAGCGAGCAGGGCAGCGGTGAAGGCGACCTGCACTCAGGACTTGGGGAGCTCCAGCAGAAATTTCACTTTATTTAATTCAAAGTTCTTGAATTCAGTTTTCTTAAGTTACATTTTCTTACATTTAAGGTTCTCAGATTCAGAGCTCACTTGCTGAACTTTCCCTTCCTGTTTGCTGCTGTATTTTAGACCTAACACTCCCAGGTTTTTAAAAGAAAAGCTGTTAGTGTCCAGACTTGGTTTAAAATCCTATAAAAATGAGGTTGTCGTCACTATAAAGTATTAAAATAGCAAATTTAAAGTAGTCTGGTACTCTCTGTAGTACTCTCTGTAGTATTCTCTCCAGTAAGTACCACAGTGCTCACAAAATGCTATTTTTAATATATTTTAATAAGCTAACTTTCACAGGATTTTAAAACAAGGCTGGACAAAGTTTTTCTTGTTAATTTGCATTTTTCCAACTTAATTTGTAAATCCTGTGTGCTCCCAGTAGTAAATAAATACTGGAGTGCTCCCAAGTTGCTACTTCGCTACGTTCAGTTGTATTTTTCAAGTGCTTGCAATGAAGTTGGGAGCGGAGAAATGAACGGGCAAAGCTTTCTCTGCCCAGTTTCTGTTTTTGGGAGTGTTTCTTGTTCCTGTGACTCGGGCTGGGAAAAGTTCCTTCCCTGGAAATCCCAACAGCTGGGAAAGAGTGGCTGAGGGTGGGAGCAGGGCTCTGCCCAAGTTTAGGGATCAGGAATGGGAAACCCTATCCTGGATGAGCTGGGGGAGGGATGAGGGGGATGGAAGCTGGTCCTGAAATCCGGGATGGGTCCTGAAATCCGGGATGGGTCCTGAAATCCGGGATGGGTCCTGAAATCCGGGATGGGTCCTGAAATCAGGGATGGGTCCTGAAATCAGGGATGGGTCCCGCAGGGGTAAATCCTGCAGGGATGGGTCCTGCAGGGATGGATCCTGCAGGGATGGGTCCTGTAGGGATGGGTCCTGCAGGGATGGATCCTCTAGGGATGGATCCTGTAGGGATGGGTCCCTCAGGGATGGGTCCCTCAGGTATGGGTCCTGTAGGGATGGATCCTGCAGGGATGGATCCTGTAGGGATGGGTCCCTCAGGGATGGGTCCCTCAGGTATGGGTCCTGCAGGGATGGATCCTGCAGGGATGGATCCTGCAGGGATGGATCCTGCAGGGATGGATCCTGCAGGGATGGATCCTGTAGGGATGGATCCTGTAGGGATGGATCCTGCAGGGATGGATCCTGTAGGGATGGATCCTGTAGGGATGGATCCTGTAGGGATGGATCCTGTAGGGATGCTCTGCTCGGAGCATCCTCGGGCTCGACATCCGCGGCTCCGGCGCTGTTGAGTGAGGCGGTGCCTCCCTCTAACGGCAGCGGAGCCCGGCCGGGAAACGGGGATCAGCTGCAGGAGATCCCGGGGAATATCCCGGGAAATATCCCGGAGAATATCCCGGGAAATATCCCGGAGAATATCCCGGGAAATATCCCGGAGAATATCCCGGGATAGCCCCGCTCCAGGCTGGGCAGGAGCAGGAGGGACTCGGAGTGCTGGGAATGCCGAGTTCAGAGCTTGTGGGAATGGGACATTTCTGGGCTGATTCCCTCTGGGTTTTGCTCCGGCTGTTGGGAGGTCTCGGCTCTGGAGAGGCTGCTCAGGCTCCAGGGGGATCTCCGGGGGGATCTCCGGGGGAATCTCCGGGGGGAATCTCCAGAGAGGAGCTTCAGAAGCTCCCACTGGCCCTGGAAGCCCAGCACTGGGGCTGGGAAGGGTACCAGGGCTCTGGGATACCTCGGGAGCAGAGTCAGGGCTGATCCTCTCCTGATGCAAACGGGGAGGATTTGAGGCAGGAAAATTCCCTGAGAATTCTGGAGGTGACACAGCCACAGCGAGTCCAGCCTGTCCCGCTGGAGTTTTCCTCCTTTTCCCAGTGCTTCCCTTCTGCACGCTGCAGAATCCAGCATCTCCCACAGCCAGGGAGCTTTTTGTGTCATCCACTGCAAATTATCCAAGGAAAACTTCATTTTTCTTTACTTTGTCACTTTGTGCAGCTTGAGTAAAACTGGGATCAATTAAAAACCATGGGATGTGTGAAAAGGCAGTTCTGTCAGAAAACACCCAGCTCTGTAAGGCAGCTGGATAAAAATATCACTTCCAATAACCCCAAATAAAATGGGATCAAAGGGGAAATATTTTCTGCTGTAGCTGTTTGTTTAGTCTGGGATCTGGGGGTGTTTCCTTCTTTTAATCCTCAACTCAAAAGAACAAGAAAAAATAGCAGCTTTTTATTTTTTCTGTATTTCAAAGCTTTTTGTGGAAAATGTGTTATATTTTTAAATTAAATTAACCCCTTAAATCGAATTAGTAAAATAGGAAGAAACAGATTCTGAGGAATATTCGAGGTTTATGTTCATTGCTTTGATTTCTGGAGTTAGACCTGCTTGAAAAAATCTCTTTAATTTCATGTTCATGGTCAGGATTATGGATAAGCAATGAATCCATAAAAATTTACACTCAAAGATTATTCAAGAAATATTTAAAACATGGTTTTGTTTAATGGATTGTTCACAAATTATTGTTGGTCATTTAATGCTTTTACTTCAGTGATTTTAAAACTATTAGTGGAATAAATTTTGTCCTTAAGCAAAAAAATGGGAATATTTTAAGCAGAGCTCACAGGGAAGTTTTTCTTTCACCTGATTTGTAGAATTTTAGAATTCTCTGTTTTTTACTTTTATCTGAGTCTGCTGTTTTTAATTATTGTGTAGTATTTTGGGGTGGCATCGAAAGAATTCCAACATATTTTAGTTCTCAAGCAACATTCCAGGTTATTGCTGATCCAGCCTAATTCCATAGGTATTTACAGCTGTAATTTTTATATATATATATATATACATATACATATACATATATATATATTTAAATTATAGATATAATTTTATATATAATTATATATTTATATAAACATAATGTATAATTTTATATATTTTATTTTATATTTATATAAATTATATATATAATTTATATATAATAGATTTTTTATTTTTATATGCATATATTTTATATGTGTGTGAATAATTATATATGGGAGGACAGCAATAGATATAAATAGCAATTTGTAAAATAGTGAATTATCCCTGAAGGATGCTGATATTCCCAGTTAAACTGGGAAAGCTCCCCCCTGCCAAGTGACAGGACTGGAAATTGTTCCTGCTGCTGGAATCACCTTTTTATTAAAAACCAGCCCTAATCCAAGATTTCCTCCCTTTTTTCCACCCTAACAGGGTAAAAGACTCACCACGCACTGAGTTAGTATTGATTTCTTTTTGTCTGAAGCCTCGGAGCTTTCTGACTCCATTATTTTTGATTTTCCTATGAAATACATATTATCCATGGCCCTGACAGCTGACAAACAACAGCTGCAAGTCGTTTTATCTCCCCATAATGTGTTTGTCAAAACTGCCCTGCACTAATGGGCTCTGCTTCCTCCAGTCCATTTTCCCCGTTAATGTCACTGATGTCATCATTTAGTGATCCCTTCCCTAATTTGTCATTCCCATCACTTTCTGCAGGATCTGCCTGGGATCCTGGGAATTTGTCAAACTGGACTTGAGCTGTGGATTTGAAATCTCCTTTTCCTGCCTTTCTACCCCTGGTTTTAATTGAGATCCTTAATTTCCCCTTGGATCAGGTGGCTCCAGAACCTCAGGGAATTCTGATTCCCTCACTCCAGCAGGCATTGAGTATTTGATTTATCCCAAAAATCCTTAGGGATCTGTTTTAAAGGAGAAGGTTTCAGCACCAAGGCAGCAGGACTTGCAAACACAAGTTTAAATGTAGCAAATTCTATTTTTCCTTCCAAATCCCCCCCAAAAATCAGGCTTGAAGTTGTGTCCATGGGCTTTGCTGTAGTGCAGAATTATGGATTATGGGATGGTTTGGGTTGGAAGGACCTTAAATCCCAGCCAGGGACAGGGCAGGGACATCTCCCACTGTCCCAGGCTGCTCCAAGCCGTGTCCAGCCTGGCCTTGGACAATGTCAGGGATGCAGGGACAGCCCCAGCTGCTCTGGGAATTCCATCCCAGGGAACAATTCCTGCCCAATATCCCATCCATCCCTGCCCTCTGGCACTGGGAGCCATTCCCTGTGTCCTGTCCCTCCATCCCTTGTCCCCAGTCCCTCTCCAGCTCTCCTGGAGCCCCTTCAGGCCCTGGAAGGGCTCTGAGCTCTCCCTGGAGCTTCTTTTTCCCAGTTATCCCACAAATCCTTAGGTCAGCACTGGGAATGTTCCCAGGCCTCCCTGGTGTTGTTTTTACTCAGAGCTCTCCCTTGTAACAGAAGATTTTGGGCTGCATTGCACGAGCACTTTTTCCTGGTGTGTCCCAAAATCTCCTGCAGGCGTGGCTGGGGCAGGGCCTGGATCCCATAAATCCCCTAAATCCCATAAATGCCATAAATGCCATAAATCCCATAAATGCCATAAATCCAACAAATCCAACCTTCCCTGTGCAGACCAAGCCACCCTCCTCGACCAAGCGAAGCGAGCGAAGGAAATCGAAGCCATCGAGAGCGACGCCTTCGTCCCACAGACCTTCAGATCGAGCAAAGAAGTCAAAAAGGTACATTTCCCTTCCAAAAGGGACATTTCCCTTCCAAAAGGGACATTTCCCTTCCAAAAGGGACATTTCCCTTCCAAAAGGGACATTTCCAATCCCTTTCCTGCTGCATTATCCTCTCAGAGCCAGGAGGAAGCTGCACTATTAAGGATTTTCCATCGATGAAAGAGCACCAATGTTGAAAGAAATCCACCTGAAATCCCACCAAGGACTCCCTGATGGTCTCAGGGTGGGTTCAGGGAATTGAAATGTGGCAGAATTTAAGGAAATCACCTGCTTTGAAGACTTTTTTTTTAGGAGAAGCAGAAGAATTAAAATCCCAAAGTAATCAGACATTTCCTTTGTAATTCAAGTGGAGATGATTTTAATGCTGCTTAACTAAAGCCAGGCTTTAAATCTGTATTTATTCCCTGGAAAGAGCAGCTTGGTTTTCAGTCAGCTTCCCAGAAAGCCAACAGGAGACATCCAGATCCCAGAATTTACCTGGATTTTGGCCATCAGGTGTTGCAGGGAACTGGTTTGGGATGTGTTCATTTTCCCACCTGGCAGTGAGCATTAGGAATTATCCCTGATTGTTTCCCCAGGAATTTGTAATTCCTTGCCTTTCCAGAAGTCTCCAAGAAGCTGAAGCAGCTTCTTCAGGAAAATCCCAGTTTTCCAGCTCTCTCCCTGTACCTTTTTTTGGTCACTTCATGTCCTTTGTCCACGTCCAGTGTGTCCTGCTGAGGATGCCGAGAAATCTTCCCATGAGGAAAGTGAAGACAGCCAAGTGCTGCCTTAAAATACTGCCACACTTAGCAATTTTGGGCTGAACCACTCCAATTTGGTGTTTTTGTTTCTTTTTCAGTCAACAGAACCTGCTGAAGTGCAGCAGGAGCCTGTGAATGTGGGAGCAGGAGCCACCGAGGCAGCAGCTCCTGAGAAAGAGCCTCCAGCTGCCAACATTCCCACTGCCATCAAATACCAGGATGACAATTCCTTAGCACATCCAAATGTGAGTGAATATAATATAATATAATATAATATAATATAATATAATATAATATAATATAATATAATATAATATAATATAATATAATATAATAGAATAGAATAGAATAGAATAGAATATTAATGGAACACTGGGGAATTTAAGGTAAATAAAAATTCAGGACAAACTGGTTTCTGTAGTTGGAAACCTGGTGGGAAACTCAGAGCTTTCCCATTTTGCCAACTTGCAAAGTTTTAAACATGGCACAGAATTAAGATAATTTTAAATTACTGTGGCTAAACTTGAGCAAATCCCTTTGGGAGAGCTTTAGAGGGAAATAAAAGGACTTCATGGGGGTTTTTTAAGAATGAGCAAGTTACAAATGACTTGCAGTGAAGAAATCAGTGTGAGCTCTGTAGAATGGACACAGATAAGAGATCATATCTCCAGTGAAGAATTGCATTGGAGCCTTGCCTTTCCAATGATTTCCATCTTTAAGACCCCTCCCAAGCCAAACTATTTTAGGATTCCCTGAAATTCTCTGCTTTTATTGATGGTTTTGGGTCAGCTTTGTCTTTAACCCTGCTGAGCTCTTCCCGTGGGCACCGAGACGATTGTGGCTGTTCCCAGAGCTGATCACAAAGGTGGAATTGCTGATTGTGCCAACTTTTCTCCCAGCTGTTCATCGAGAAGGCAGAGGCTGAGGAGAAGTGGTTCCAGAGGTTGGTTGCTCTGCGCCAGGAGCGGCTGATGGGGAGCCCCGTGGCCTGACAGCTCCCAGGACCATCCAGGCCAGTTCCCACACAGAATTCCTACACTCAGCTGTTCCTTTTGTCCCTTAGAGGAGATCTGGATGAGCTGTGCAGGCTGGGAGTGTTTCACCTGGATAACCAGGAATGTTCTAGAAATGTTCTGTTCTGGTTCCCCTGGATAACCAGGACTGTCCTGTCCTGTTCCACCTGGATAACCAGGAATGTTCTGTCCTGGATAACCAGGAATGTTCTGTCCTGGATAACCAGAAATGTTCTGTTCTGGATAACCAGGAATGTTCTGTTCTGGATAACCAGGAATGTTCTGTCCTGGTTCTCTCCAAGCTCAGTGCTGGAGATGGGCAGGGCAGCACAGCCAGGGGCATTTCCCCTTTTTTTGGAGGGAATTCCTCAGGTGCAGAACACCTGGCAGCCCATGAAAGATCATTTTATCCCTCCCAATCCAAAAAATTGTATAAACCAGGTAAGAGTTGGGAGATCAGTGGGAAACTGAGGCTCAGGGATGGGTGGTGCCATCCCAGGCCACTCCATGTCCTGAGGCTGGAGAGGATCCAGGATCCATCACTGATGTCCCCTCCTCCTTCCTTCTGAGGAATCCTGAATATCTGGGCAGGTTCCTGCTGAGGGAATCCTCTCCAGGGATTGTTCACTCCCAGTTCCTCAGTCTGGGTGGGAAAACTCTCCACGTGTCCTGGAGCATCTGCTCCCACTGCAGCTCCAAATGGGGAATTTTATCAACCTCATCATTTCTATAATTACCAAATTAGGGAATTCTCTCACACCTGCTTCTGGCAGTGACTGTTCCCAGCCCTTGGAGTTCCCTTTGGTCAGGTGGGACTTGCAAATAATCAAAGTTTAATCTGAACATCTGAATTAACCTGGAAAAACTCCCACAAGAATCTGCTCATGGTCCAGCTAAGTGCAGGAGATCAACCAAATCAAATAAATAAAATGTTAAAGTATTTCTTCAGCAAAGCTGGGGGGAAAGTGTCACATCAGGAGAGGAGAAAACCCAGCCCCACCTCTGGATGTGCCTCGCTGGCCCCTCCCAGCATCAGCATTCCCTTGGGAAGCTGCTTTTTTTGGGCTTATTTCTCCTGGTTCTCAGATCTGTGGTGATAAAAAAACAGAGGCTGACTCTGGAAATGGACTTTGGTTGTCTTATTTTTTATCTTAGATCCCAGATGTAAAAGGAAAATGTATTGAATTTACATTCTGCCACATTTTTACTTCCTGTATGAAGTGTTAGTTTGACTTTATCCTGCATCAAGATATTCCAAGACCTTGTCTGCAGGAAAAAGTGGGAAAAAAATCTGTCACCCTTGTTTCATTTTAGCATTTTCAAATTGTAAATATTTGTCATTGCTGTGTTTTCTAATCACCTTTTATGTTTCTTTCATAGAAAATAAAAACTGTTTGATGTCCATGGAAGGTCCAGGTGTAAATTCCTCTTCTCACACATTGTGTTGGATAATTTTGGTGCTTTTATTGGATGTAAAATGATTCCTTTTATTTGCAGCCCTGTAGAATATTAGAAAATTTTACAATAGGCTGTAAATAGATTTCAGGTAGAGTTTGTTTATTTATTATTTATTGTTTATTAATTGACATCTAAATTTGCTGGAGGAGAGTTGGGGGCAAGAGCTGGGAAGAAAATGGAAATAACATTTAGATAATCCCAGCTGAATGGAAAATGTACTGAAATATTCCAAACAGCACTGGAAACTCAGAGCAAATCAGGATAAAGTTGATTTTCATAATTCCACTTGCAGCTCAGTGATCAGAATATCCATGAATTCCTCAGGATTCTACACTTTTCATGGAATAATAACTTGGATTTTGCCTCAGGTGCTTCATTGAAAAGGGATTTTTCTGGTTTCTTATCCTGCCACCGTCCCCAGCCCCTCCCTGGAACATTCAGGGCTGTGGAATGGAACTTTTTCACTGTTTTATTGTTGCACTTCTTGAATTTGGATTTCTCAGTCTCCTTTGAGCTGAGCTCTTTTGGAATATTTGGAATATTCCTTCACAGGGAGTTCTGTTTATCTCAGTTCTCCAGGTGAGGAAGAATCTAAAGCTCATTGGGATCTTGTTTCTGGTGTTTATTAGGATGTTACCACAAAACTTGGCAGGTCTCTCCAGACTTTCTGCACAAGGTTAATTCATTATAACTTGGCACACTTTGGCTCTGATGGCACAAAATGCCTCTGAACTGTGCAGTTCTTTTTATTTTTATATCTATTTTTATTTAATTAACAATAGACACATATATTATTTTTCTCAATGACTCTTTACCTGTGTGCTGCACTGTGGTATTTTATATCCAGTCACCTACTCAAAAACCTCTAGAAGAAGAAGAGGATGAAGAAGAAAGAAGAAGGAAAAGAGACAACACCCTAAAACTTCTCTTGTTTTTTATTTTTTAAACTAGTTTAAACTTTAAACTTTTTCACCCAGTGACTTAAGAAAACTTTCTAATTTACACACTCACACTTTTAGCTTTTCTATTTAACAGTTGTTTTCATGTAAGACCATGAAAACATGCCCATAAATTTCATGTTGTATGAAATTCAGTGTTCTCCTGGATCCCAGAGCCAAGGGCAGATCTGTGTCTCAGACTCCAGCGTGGAAGCTCAGGGAGTTGTTGGTGTTGGGAGAAGAAGGAATTGTCAGGATGGAGTTTTCCTGCCTGGATCCCAGAGCCCCAGAGCTCGTGCCAGCCCTGCAGGGGACACTTCCAGAGGTGTCTGTGCTCAGTGGGAGCTCCCAGGACACTGAACCTCAGCAATTCAGGTGCCTTTTCCAGGGGAGTTGGACCTTCCCAGGATCCTCCTGTGAGGAACACGGAGCTCCTGGAGGGGTTGGGGTGAAGATCTGGCAGCAGATTCCAGTGGGACAAACTTTGCTTTTCCTTGAGCAGCATCCTGGGATCAATGACTCATTTTCCTGCCAAAGGCAGGCACTGGAATAGCAGGAATGGGATAGGGGAGGAGGCAGCAGCAATCAGCTTTGCAGTGTGTGACCCAGGTGGGTTTGGAAGTTCCTGCTGGAATTGTTTTACCCTTGGACACCTCAGAAAGGGATTGTGTCCAAGGAAACGTGTCCTCCACCATTCCAGGGGTGCAGCTTTTTCCCTGAGGAGAAGGGAGGATGTGGAGCTCATCAGCCAGGTCCAGGTGAATTTGTGTCAGCACCTGGCCAGAAACCCCATCATTTGTCCAGATCATCACCACCAGCCTGGGAAAATGCGCTGCAGGCTCCAACCCACACTCCTGATCCAATAATTCCCTTGTCTCAATCTCCTCCGTCTTAACCTGTGACAACAATCCTGGTTTTTAGTTCCTGTGATTTTCAGTTTGGGTGTTCTCACATTTAGGACTCTTTCCTGCAGAAAATTCATCTTTTTTTTGTATTTTGCACTTTGTCCCTGGTGAGAGGGAGCAGATTCCTGAAGAGGAAGGGGAAGGAAGCAGCTGTGTGTTGGTTTTCCCTGTAAAACTCAGGATTCTGGCTCTGCTCTGCAGTGCTGAGGCTTTTCCGCTCAGGACTCTGATGCACACAGTCCCTGCCAATGCCAAACTGAGCTGTGGAGAGCAGGAGTGAGAAGATAAAGCTGGAACTGGAGCTTTCCTGACTCCTGGGAGCCAGCAGAGGCCTCTCCCCCAGGAATCCCAGCAGCAAACTCATTCCCTGAGCCTGCAGAGCAGCCACCCTCCCTTCCCATCCAAGCAGGGGGAATGGGCACTGCTCCTCATTCCTGCAGCAGTGTTTGGGGTGGCACAACTGCCTGGAAAGGAGCTGGGGTTGGTTTTAAAGTGATTATTGTTATTATTGGTAGAGTATTTTAGGAAGGTTTTGCTGCTCAAGTGATGCTGCCAAAGAAAACACTGGTGGCCAGCAGATCCAGTGTTGCTCCTGCTGCTGCAGTCACTCCAGGAGAGCAGCACTGGCTGATCCCAAGGCCTCTCTCCAGCAGTAACCCAAAGCCAGCCCCCTGGATGATGACAGTTTTCCATTTGTCAGGTTACAAGGAGGGAGTTATTTTTAGTGGGGATCCTTGAACTCCAGAAACCTCGGTGAGGAGGGATCAGCTGGAGCCTGGGACTGAACCCAGGGCTGGAGGGGGCTGGGGAGACTCCTCAGCTGAAATCAGCTCTGGAACTGCACAAGACAAAGGCCTCTCCCACTGAAAATACACCTAAAATACACCTAAACCTCTGGGAATTGCAGAGCAGCTCTGAGCCCACCTGGAAGGAGGGAGGACACCTCATTTCTGCCAGTCCATGGGAAATGGAAATAGGAACTGCTGATCCCTCCAGAGCTGCTGGGGATGGAGCCCTGATTGAGCCCTCTCAGGTTTCCTTCAACCTTGCTCCTGACATTGCTGGGCAGAGAATGGAGCAGGGTCCCCAGGTGCTCCCATTTTCCCCAAAATAATTGGAAAACTCCTATTTTTACTAAGTCTGCTGTTTCTCACTAGCTGGGTAAGCAGAGCTAAATGTTTGGAAGTTTGGGGCTACAAGGAATGTAATTAAGAAGTAATTGTGTAATAAAAGCTGGGTTTTTTTCTCAAGTGAGCAGTGAAACCTCTCCTGGCTGATGAGAACTGACAATTAATCCTCGTCCTCTCTGTGAAATCAGCCAGAACCTGAGCTGGTAACTTGATGTTGTGATAACTTGTGCACTGAGTACACTCAGTTTGTCCAGGACTAATTGGAACATGGAATTAATGAGATCTGCTGGAGTAGCAGGAGGCATTTTTAGCTGCCTGAGGCAGGAGAGCCTTTGGAACAAACCCAGCGTGGCCTGAGCTGGGAATGGGTTCTGAAGAGGGACTGGAAGTGCCTTCACCTGGTGCCAGTCACAGGAAAACTTGGATTTGGATCCCTATGGAAAAGGGCTCCTGGAAGCCCTAAATAAATCAAGCAGCTCCTGCTGCCCAGGTTGGATTTTTTAGCTGTTCTGTATTTTTGTCTGATTTTCCAGCTTGAGGCCGTGGCCAAGGCTGGGCTCAGTTTGGATGACCTTCACCATTAACCTGAGACCGATTTTCCCTGGGAAAAACCTCCAAAATGCCACCCAAAATCCCAGGATTTCTGCTCCTGGTGTCTCTCCAGCTTTGCAGAGGAATCAGTGACTTCCCATACGTGTTGCTGGGATGTGCTGCTGAAGGAAGCAGCAAAATCCAAGTTTTCCCTCTCCTCACCCACTGCTGGAGCCGGAGCAGGAATTTTTTCCCTCCCTTCCAGCACCACAGAGAAGTTGCCAGGATTTAAGGGCTAACTCTGTCATCCCACAGAAGATGTTCAAGCACCTTCAACAGGTATTTTTTGGTGACTTGGGAATGGCAAACAGAGAGAGCTGCAGCTCTGGATCAGAATTCCCTGTGCTCCCTGTGCTTCCAAAGCTTTTCCAGGTGCTGCAAACGATGGCAGCAGAGCCCATTTAAACAAATCTTAGTTTGGATCAAATCCTGGAATCAGTGCTGGAGCTCCCACTGGAGCCAGCTCTTGGTCATGGTGTTTTGATAGAATCTTTGTGTGCCTCAGTTTTTACTCTGCTGAACAAAACCAAGGGGAGAAGATAAAGGTCACAAAATCAGGGCTCACACGATGGCAAATTAAGGTCAGGAACTCATTAAAGCCCAAACCTCAGGAATTCTCCAGTGGATCATTGCTGTAGAGATGATTTGAAAAGCAACATCCCAGGACTTTTTTAAAAGCCCAAAAGCTTATCCTGGCTGTTTTGGGAATGATTTGGGATGCCAGTGGTGCCCAGGCCCTGGGCTGGCTGTGTCACATCTGGCATTTCCTCACCAAACACCAGCCTGGCTAAATCCTACAGAAAACACCAAGGACACATCCCAGCTAATCCTGCCTGGCAATCCCCACAGTTCCTGGGATTTTGTGCTCACATTGGTGCTTTACATTGCTGATTGGAACCAATTTTCAGCTTCCTCAAAGAAACAGACCCCAAAAAATCCAATTTTCCCACTTTGCTGAGATGTTGTGGACACAGAAGTGCCAGAACACCCCCGACACACCCGAGCATCCCTCCTGCTCTCACAGGACATTTGCTGCCCTGCCAGTGTTATTTATTAGCTCATCCTTAATTAATAATCTCTGATTTGTGAGGGCTGGAGGAAGCTGGGCTGCAGTGAGCTATAAAAGGAAGGTCATCAGCAGCCTGCACGAGTTGGTGACAGCTCTATTTATAGCCCAGCCCAGGCCCCAAAATGTGTTTCTTCCCCTTTTTTGGTGCTGCAAGTTCAGGGTTAGGAGTTGCTGCAGTCAGGAGTTCCTCCTGCAGCCTCTAAGTGACTCCTTTTATCAGCTGCAGACACACAAGAGCTGTTTTTAGGGATATTTCCTAATTACACACAAAGAGAGGACAGGGGGAGGTTTTCTGTCACAAGTTGTTGGGTGGGAAATGGAAAAAAATCAGAATAACAGTAAAAGAAATTGAATTTTTCCTACAGAGGAATTGTCTTTCCCTGGTTTGCATCTTGTATAAAAGAGGATTCAACTTATCCAGGTAAGGCTGACAGCATAGTCCTGAACAGGTATTTTATATTTCATCAGAACAAAACCACCTCTGGTCAACACTTGCTCTGATTTCCCCATTTCCCTCATTAGGGTGATTAATTACCCAACTTTTAAACTTTGTCAGACCCAGCATCTTTAGAGGAGACTCAGGGGATTCTGACTGGATTGCAACAGAAAAATCTGCTGCTGCTGAGCAAAGGAGCATTCATTCTTTCTTTCCTCTTGGCTTCTTCTTTGTGTGTACAAACCAGGTATTTTGAAATTTGCTGTTTCATTTCCATCTGTATTTCTGTTTCAAAGAAGGGAATTGTCATTTATTTCTGCTGGATAACTGATTTCAGCCTGGGCAGCAGCATTGTGCCCAGCTTCAGGAAGGGCTCTGGCTCCAGGTCTCCAGTTTGGCACTTCTCCCACTCAAACACATGTGCAGGAATTCAATTTTCACCTCCAAGTGTTAAAGCATCCCTGCTGCTTCCAAATAATCCTTGGAGAGGAATTAGAGAGGATGATTTCCCAGAAAAGCAGAAATATTCCTGTGTTGGTCAGCAGCTGCACCAAGTGTTTCCCACAGATTTGAGTGTATTTTATAGAAAAGGTTGATCACAATCAGAATCGAGTTTTACTCTGGAGGGAACAGAAAACACAAATCCAGAGGGAAATGGCTGTGGAAAAAAAAACCTCTCAGTGTTAAAAGGAACTCAAGGGTTGGAAGGAAATGTTTGGGGCAGGCACCTAAACAGGGATCTTTGGAATGGAGAGAGAACAAGGGAATTACAAATACCAACAAAACATCAATATGGCAAAATGACCTTTTGTTCTGGCTGAATGTGCTCAACAAAGCTCTGAAGTCTGGAGCAGATTTAAATAGTCCTATCACCAAAATGAATGAGAATTAAGAAGGTAAATTAATTCCTAAGGGAAATCACTGTAGATCTCATTAGCTCAGGAACAAGCTACCTTAAAACTTTTAATTAAAGATAATATTTACTGCAAATGAATAAGAGTTGGCAGGTTTCAGCAGAAACCATAATCTCATTTATGCAAAGTTTTCTTCTATTAAGGCAGACATCATTAATCTCATTGGAGATGCCCTCCAGGCTGACAGAGCTGCAGCACGAGGAGTTCCTTACAGAACTCTTTTAATCTGCAGAAAGAAGCTGGAGCTGCAGCAGCCCCAGACCTGGAGAAGGGCTGAGCAATTAAAGAGATCCCTGTGCAAACACAGCCCTGCATCCCTGGCACCGAGCATCCCATAATGAGCTCCTTCCAACAGCTGCAAAAGGAACTGGAGCTGCAGTCCTGATCCCTGGGATCCTGCACGGGATTCAGCAAAGTGGGAAAGGAGCACCCACTGCAGCCCTGATCCCTGGGATCCTGCACAGGATCCAGAGCTGGAGCTGCTCTGGCTGGAGAGGAGTTTCATCCCTGGGACCAGGGAGGTGTGGGTGATGTGGAGTGCTGGGAACAGCTGTGGGAAAGTTCCACATCCCCTGCCCAGGGTCAGAAATAATTTCTTTTTACAGGGCTGACTTCAGGGAATCATGGAATGGTGTGGGTTGGGAGAGACCTTAAAGATCCACCTGGATGGGCAGGGACACCTCCCACTGTCCCAGGCTGCTCCAAGCACTGCCAGGGATCCAGGGATCCACAGCTTCTCTGGGAATTCCATCCCAGCCCCTCCCAGGGAACAACTCCTTCCCAATATCCCATCCAGCCCTGCCCTCTGGCAGTGGGATTTCATCCCCTGTGTCCTGTCCCTCCTTACATTCCCCATGGAAAACATGCCTGGGATAACCAGGTGGGATTAGAAAAGCCTGGAGTGTTTCCATGAGAGGAGATCCTTGTTCCATCAGGATCCATCACGCCCCAGGGATCTGGTCCAAAGTGGAGAGGAGACATCCAAGAGGAATGACAACATCTCTGCACATCTCAGTACCAGGTGAGCACTGATCCTGCTGCCAGCTGCTGGAATTCCCCCAGATCCCAGCCAGGGCTTTGGGATTCACTCCAGGCTGGAATGTTTCTGGGGAGTGATGGTGGGCAGGGAACGCTGCCAGGGAAAGGGTGACCCCAGGACTGCCCAGGTCACCTCTGAGAATGAGAGAGCAGCAAATAAAACAGCAGCTCTGCCTCTTCTGGGCTTTTCACAGCCAAATCTCAGGCCAGTTGGGATGGGGTTTATTGCTCACACACAGAATTCAGCTTTGTTTCAAGCCACACACAGAATATTAAAAATATTTTATAATCTCAACCTCTGTGCCGCAGTTATTCCAAGATTTTAGAATTATTTA
This sequence comes from Parus major, assembly GCF_001522545.3. Lineage (NCBI taxonomy): Eukaryota > Metazoa > Chordata > Aves > Passeriformes > Paridae > Parus > Parus major. The sequence continues at coordinate 23,672,507 of NC_031778.1, read as the reverse complement.
AAACTGCTCTGAAGGTAAAGTTTATTCACACTAAAAACAGCACAAGCAGCGTCTTTAGCATAGTCATTAAATCATTTACAGTGGCCATTTATTAATTACTTGTCGATATTCTGATTAAGAGAGATGCTCTGGTTGGTTTTAGGGCCGTTCCAGGCTGGAATGTTCACTTGTCACAAATCAGCCAAGTGGATTTTCTTTAAGATAATTCCTGAATCAAACACAAAATTCTGCAAATTCTCCTGCTCCTGGAAATTCATCTTAAAATCTATATTTAAGGCTAGAACTTCATCTCAAAATCTTCTATGTTTAAGGCTGGGAAAGATCTCCCAAATCCATTATTTTACTGAAACTTCCCTGTGACTATTCCAGAGTTCTGCTGGGGGTTTTCCCTTTATTTGCTTCTTCCTGCTGAAACTTTTTCCGTGTTCAGCTGGGAAGTTAGAAGTTTCCGAGCAGGGCAGGGAAGCGATAATGAACAGTCCCAGAGCCCTGGGAAGGGGATGTGGCCTGGAACGCTGATCCTGGAGCATCCCTGGCCTTGCCCATCCCTCACGGCATCCATCCATCCTCCTCATGGCTGTTTTCCTGGAAAAGCTCATGGATACCTCGCTCCAGCCTCGTGATGCTTTCCGTCCCGCCGGTTTCCAGGCGCCGGGAAGAGGCCGCAGCTTTATTTTACTGCCATCTACCGGAAAAATCAGAATTATTTCTAAAATCGCCGGAGCCGGGCCTGTCCCCGCCTCACACTCCCCAGGAGCGGGGCGCACCCCGTGGCAGAGCGAGGCCGCGATTCCCGCAATTCTCGCATTTTCCGCCTTTCCCGAATTTCCGGGAATTTATTGGATTTCCGGGAATTTTCCCGATTTCCGGGAATTTTCCCGATTCCCGATCCCGGGAACCTTCTGGAGCGGCGGCCCCGCGGTCACCGCGGTAACGGCGGCGCGCGGAGCCCCGCCCCTCACGGGAAGCCACGCCCCTCACGGCGCTCCGGCCAATGGGAGCGGCCGTGACGCGTCACGTGCGCAGGAGGGCGGGGCGAGGCGCGGTGAGGAGGGGTCGTGCGGGGCGGGGGTCGCGCAGAGCGCAGCGGCCGCCGCCATGTTCGGGGGGCTCAGGAGGTGCTTCGAGGAGGATCCCTTCTTCAGGTGAGCGGCGGGCGGCTGCGGGGCACAGTGGTCTGGCGGAGGGGGATCGGCTGACAGGGGGCTGAGGCGGCAGTGGGCTCCGATGGGCCGCTCCGGGGCTGTAAGCGGGCGGGCGTGTGGGACCGGCCGTTGGCTGAGGTGGCTGCGGGGATCGGAGAGGGTGGAAGAACACGGGGTCGGTGCTGGTTAAAGGGATCGGGGCGGGTTAAAGGGGTCGGGACCGGGATCGGGGCGGGCTGAAGGGGTCAGTGCAGGAGGAAGGAGCGGTGGTCGGGGCGGGTTAAGGGGCCGGAGGTAGGAGCGGGGTCGGTGCCGCTGTCGGCGCCGTTTAACCGCCCGTGTGTCCTCACTCGGAACCGCCAGAGCCCCCCTAAAGCCGGGCTTTAAGCACGGCTTAAACGTCCTCAGAGAGGTTCAATAGCAAGACTTGAGTGTGCCTCCCCTCTCAGCAGGGAAGGGTTTAATCCACGTTTCAGAGATCTTCACCTCCCTGCTTGGAGATTCGAGAGTTTGTTTGCTCTTTGGTTTCCTAAAGACAGGTTCTGAGCAGTGCAGCTCATCCGGATCCGTGTGCGTGTTTAATTAATCACTTAGCCACAGGCTGGCTCTGAACTCTTCTCGATGCCGGCACTACTTTGAACACCGGTGTTCTTCAATTCAAACTTTGCCGACGCGTGTGTCAGAGCACCCATGGCAAACTGTGCTCGTTTCCCCAGGGGACGCCGGTGCTTCACCTCAGCAGATTGGGTTTTGTTCTTATTCTCTGTGAGGAATTAGGTTATCCAGGTTATCCGGAGAAGCTGTGGCTGCCACATCCCTGGAATTGTTCAGGGTTGGATGGAGCTTGGAGCAGCCTGGGCTGGTGGAAGCTGTCCCTGCCCATGGCAAGGGGTGGAACAGGATCATCTTTAATGTTCTTTCCAACCCAAACCATTCTGTGATTCCTTTTCCATACCGTGGGCACAGTGGTGCCTCTTGTCAGTATATTCAAGTCTGAGCCCAGTTTATTCCCTGTGGGAATCTTCTTTTTCCACTGGAATCTAAGTGTAAGTAGTGAGTGATGTAAATGCTTCTCCCCTCAGCCAGAACTGCTGAATTACCTGGTCTGGCCCCATTTCATGTCTTTGGTCAGAAACTGTAATTTGTAGTGGATGAAGATGGGATCAGATCACTCTGAGGAGCTTCGATAATTATTTTAAATCTTTGAAAAAACTCTCAGGAATTTAATTAGATAAGGGGTGGGTGAGGAAGGGAACAGCAGGCCCTGTGATGTGGTTTGTTGTCTGCATCTCCTGGTTACCGGGAGCTCTGGCTGGGGGTGCTTAAAGGAGAATCTCCTGCTGAGCTACAGCACATTCCAGGAGAATTCCCAAAGCTGTGCCACACACATTAGCACTCTTGGTCTCTAGGAATATTCCTGCTGTTATAACAACTCGTGAGTTCTATGCAGGAAACTTCCCTGTGCAGATCCTCTGCATTAAATTAAAGTAATAATAGAATATAGGCCTTGTTTGAAATAAAAATTGCTTATTTATTAATTTATTCCTTCTTGTTGTAGCCACTGGTGTAGGGAAAAAAGGATTGTAGGAGGTAGAGGCAGGGAGTGTGAGTGAAAGATGAGCTGGAAATTGAGACTCATTTTCTCAGCACTGTCCTCATCAGTCTGTTTTGCATCTAGTGAAGGAAATGAAGCTGATTACCTCAGATAAGATTAGCTTCCAAAATAGTGTCATAATCGGCTCCAGCTGCCTCATAAGGAGAGAGTTTGATACTGAACTGGAAATAGTGCCTGGGTTGGAGCCCCTGTGTGAGCAGCTGTCCCAGGGAAGCAACAGTCACTCACCCAAAGGTGCTGGGATCCATCCCTGAAACCCTGCCCAGGTGCAGGAGTTGTGTTTTCCCTGCCAACTGCACGCTCTGGATTTAATTCTCTTCAGTTTATTGTGCCAGGTGTTCTCTCCAGAGGGAATCTGCAGCTTTACATAACTTCCTGAGTGGGGAAAAAAATAAATCTGATATTTCCACCTAATATCTAATAGAAAAGAAACACATCTTAATACAAAATACAGTTTACAAAAGTAGTAAGTGGAACTTAATGTTCTAGGATTGATTTTTCATGCCCTGAAGAAAGCAGTAAAGTTACACTTGCATGTTTAATGTCAGGTGAAGGTCAGGTTAATACATATTTGACAAAATTCTGTTAGTGCAGAGTGCTGGAACAATAAATGTATAAATTGTTTGTCTCCATGCAGAATTTAATTTTAAAAATAATTTAGTATTTAACATGGGAAGGGCACAGATTGGGTGTGCAAAACCCTATGAACCCATCACTTTCTCCTCATCACTTTTATGCTATAACAGAAATCATGTCCTTCTCATCAAAAGTATCTATCCCCCTTAAAAAAAATAAAAGGCCCTATTTTAAGTCAATAATAGTTAAATTAGAGTGTCCTACACCTGCTGCCATCCCATAAAATCTGTGCTTGGAGCAAGGATCTTAAACGAGGCTTTACCTTGTTCAGTACAGCTTTGTTTGTCAGGGTGAGCTCCTCTTGAATTCTGGTTTGAGTTTCTGGAACCATCAAGGTTTAATTCCTTGGAAACTTTGTTTTCCAAATGGATTTTCTGTTCCCTTTCCATTGGTTTTTACCTTACCCCAGATCATATTGGGGTGTTTCTTTTGAGGCTTGGCAGCGTTCATTCTTTTTATTAATTACTCCCTAAAATTGGGAATTTGGAACCTTTCTGTTCCTGAGGCTGTCATTCCCCACTTTGTATCTGATTTCCCTGTCCTTGGTACTAAGGAGCTTTTTGTGTCTGGTAACCAAACCTTTCTGGGGTTTGGGATCTGCTGGAATTGTGAACATCCCAAGGTGGTGCTGGTGTGATTCCCTGTCCTTGGCTCATGCCAGGACTTTTTCCATCTGTTCCTCATCCTGCAGTGAGGATCCAGACCCCAGGGCTGGAGCCAAAGCTGGGAGCAGGGCAGGGACTGCTCCATGGCATCACTAAAATACTTCAAAAATCTCTTTTGGGCTGAGTTTAAGTCTGGGCGTAGCTTAGAGGGATATTTTTGTGTTTAAAAAAAAATGTTATTCCAAAATGAATCCAACCTCATGCTTGTCTTTTTTCACTTGGAAGGGAAAAAAATAAACATTAAGTGTGATTTGGCATGAGATCAAAGCAGCCACGTGATGTGGGAAGTGCTTTTTGTGAGCTGGAGATAAGGGGTGGGGAGCAGAAAAGCTGGGCAGGAGATAACTGGGCAGGAAAAAGGCAGGAACAACCTGAAGCTTCTCCTCCTGAGATGTCCTGGGAAAGGCTCTGGTGTCCTGGAGCATGTGGGGAATGCCAGGAATTGAGAAGAAGGAGAATAAAGTATATTAAACCTAAATAAACATAGCTGGGAAGTGAGTGTTCATGGTAATAAAGTGGTTTTCAGTGGGATAGCAAAGAGGAAAATGAGATGGAAGGAGGAAATGAGCCAGGGTAATTTGTATGGGAAGTGTTCATCTGCAGCCTGGCCCTCAGGCAGCAGCACTGCTCATACCCTGTACTTGGGAAAAATTCCTGCTTTGCCTCTCTTTTGGCCTTAATTAGGAATTTCAGGTCTTGTCCAGCTTAGAGAGTTAGGGCAGTTGAGCAATGTTTTCCTTGCAAACCAAGCTTTGAGAATTCCAGTGGGGATCTGTGGGTTTTTGGCAGAGGAGAGAAGGGGGGAAAATGAAAGGAAAACAAGAAGCCAGTGAGAATCTCCTTCCTAAGCACAAGAAAGGGATTTGGGAACAGGATTTGTGGAGAGGGAGGGCAAAGTTGGAGCAGTGGGTGACTACAGGAGATGGAACTGGCCTGAATTTTGGATAATGGGTATTTTTAAGATGTGGGACGGGGAGAAGGAAAAGTAGGATGGGAACTGCCAGCAGAATAAATTTGAGGGGTGAGGGGGGATCCAGTGGGACACGAGGAGTTCAGTGAATAGGACTGTGCTGAACTTTGGGAGATGAAGGGGGAAAATTAAAAAGAAATTATTTTAATGCCAGGTGTTGGAGGTTGAAATAGTGATGAATAAAATACGGGTCAGTTCATGGTTCTGGCAGGTATTGAACACAGGCTGGAGTGAAAGGGGCAGCCAAGGATGGATATTTCTGGAGGAGATGAGGAAAAGGAATAGGGACACCCAGCAGAGCAGTGAGGGCAGCTGAGACAAAATAGATCTCAAACACTCAACCTGAGAGAGGTGGGAAGGGAACAGAAAATCAGAGTTTATGGGGAATGGGAGATAGCCCAGTTGGATCCTATTAAAGTAATAATTCTGGATAAAGAACCCTATGGAATATTAAAAACCGGAGTTTGAAATATCCCGGAGCTGGAATAACCCCGTGGCTCTCTGGAATGCAGGGATCCCTTTGCTGCCCACCATGAGCACATGAGGCAGATGATGAGGAGCTTCTCGGAGCCGTTTGGGCGGGATCCATTCCTGAGCCTCCCGGATGGAGAGGAGAGAGCAGCGGAGAGGAGAGCGGAGCAGAGGAGAGCGGAGCAGAGGAGAGCAGAGCGCAGAGCCCAGCAGGACTCCCAGGTGGCCGTCAGGGGCACTCGCAGGGTAAGTGTTCCTGAGCTCCAGGGGCTGCATTTCCTGGGAAACAGGCCTGGATCCACTCTTGGAAGCTCCTTCCAGCTGTTTCATCACTCAGGAAATCAGGATTGCCTCTACTGTTGGTTCCTTCAGGGCTGATCAGTCTGGGTTTTACTGATCACTGAACAGCCATTAATGAACATCTGATCATTTATCCAGCACTGGCTTTCATAAATGTAACATGTGAAATGTTCCTGTTCAAGAGAGGCACTAAAAATGTCCCACATTCTCTGCACATCTATTTCCTTTTTAACTTTAAAAGTTGCCTGGATGTGGCTGCCCTATCCCTGGAATGGTTCAAGGCCAGGTTCTTTCTGGGTCCCTTCCAACCCAACCCATTCCAAAATTCCACGATGTATTTGTGCCTTCCCTGTGCACTGCAGTCCCTTGTGTGCAGCTATTTCAGTTTGATTTCCACAAGCCTGACTTTCACCACCTCAGGAATATCATCCATGGATTTTTAACCCTGTTTCAGCCAGGAATAAACACTTCTGAATTTGGGCTGATTGTTAATATTCCCTTAGATACAAACCTGTAAGAATTAAAGCTCAGGGAAATCAGTGTGAAATTCAGTTTTCCTGTGTGTTACCAGTGAAACTGATGATCTGTGTTTAATGAAAGTGTATTTTCAGCTCTGGGCATGCAGGACAATCATATCTAACCCTTATCTAGAGCTGTATTTATAGAGGATAAACGTTGGGAGCTGGATCCTTTCCCTCCAGATACTCAGCAGCTGCCTCCCTGTAGCTTTAGTGAATCCCACGGGATTTTCAAAGACCGTTGGAAGAAAAGGGAGGTGACAGGGGCTGGTGGCAGGGGCTGGTGGCCAGGCCAGGGCTGGAACAGAGCCTGTCACCTGCAGCTCCAGAGGGGAACTGGCACATTCCTTCCCCTGCTCATCCAGTTCCTGGCAAATATAGAAACTGCATCTAATTAGGGCATGAGCTTCCCTCTGCTGATCCTCAGGCCTTGGATCAGTGATGCCTAAAGCCAGATCAGAGTTTTTTCCTGTAGAAAAAGAACCTGTCAAAGCCCAGCTTTAAAGCTCAGGGGTTGTGTCCCTGTTCCTGCAATGAGGGACAAATGTGAGGCCCAAACCCTTTATCTGAGGCTGCAGCAAAAGTTAAAGGTAGAGAGCTCTGTGTTAGCCTGACAAGCACAAAAGAATTCCACAGCTGCTAAACCCTTCCCAGGATCTTTTGATGTTCCTCCTGTTCCACTGAAGGGCTGTCAGATGTCACACCAGACTCAGCACTGATTGCTTTGCCTTGTCATCTCAAGCTGCTGCTCCACCAAGGATTTAAACCCTTAAAATTACATTTTTGTGCAGGAAACAGCAGAATTTTGCTGCCATGTTAAATATACTTCATTCAAAGAACTTCCCCTGATTAGCAGTGTTGTAATTGTGTGTTTAATTAAATTACAGCAGGCCTAAAAGTGCTTTAAAAGAAACCAAATTCGTTGGGACAACTCAGTGTGTGCCACTGTAGACTTAAAACTGCTTTTCCTTTCTCCAGTTCAGTTTTTAGGGAAGGAGGAATTTGCTAAAACATATTAAGAGACACTGTTCATTGGGGGTTTTGGGATATCTGATTATACTGTATATCAGGCAAATGTTTAACAGCTTTTAGTGGCTTTTTAGTGTTATAAAACAGAGTTTCTAAGTTAGTGAGGACTTGAGAGAAAAAATATATATTACTATTTACAACTCTGCCTAATCTGTCCTGACAGAAACCTGAGGAATTCCTAAAGCTATTCCAGAATTGGAGAATTCCTTCTCTTTCCATTAAAGTTCCTTCAAAGGGTTTGGTCCTTCTGCCACCCTGTGTGTCTGCAGGCCTTATCTGACTCTCCAGTCTGGCTTTCCTGGAAACACCCCTGTGTTTCCCAGGATCTCAGTGCCCTGCCATGCAGGAGTGCTCAATATCCCTGGCATCATTTGCTGATTTGTTGATTTTAATCAGCTTTCAGCAATGGAGCATTGCAGGGTGGGGCCTGAAGTGTGAAATCAGCACAAAGGTTCTTGTAGGGCTCCAATGTTTGCCAAGTTCTGAATGCTTTTCACACACTCTTAGCAATGTTTATTAGCACTTGCTAATATCAGCAGTATAAAGATATTATTTCCACATACCCAGGGATTAATTAAATAATTACCAAGGCCCTCCTGAGTGATTCTGATTCAATGGGAAATGTTTTATGTAATCTGCTGCATATAAAAGTAATTTCTGCTCTTCCTGATAATAATTGCAGATGTTGCTCCTTTTTTTCCAGGCCACCAGCTTCTCCCTCATGCCCTTTGTAGGTTTTGGAAGAGGGGTTAGTATCCCTGGAGTAGCTCCTGTGTAAGCTGTGTGTAACCAAAGCATGGCAGAGGCTGAGCTCTGTGCTTGCATCCTGCTTTTGGTGCTGTTTGCGGTTTGGGAATAAGAAAATCCAGGAAAAAAAACCCTTCATTTAAGGGGCATTAACCTCTGGGTATAGATGGGAAAACCCCTGGGGAAACTGCAGACTTTGGGTGCTGCTGGAGAATGTTTTTGTGGGGGTGACACAAAACCACTGCTCCCAGTAAGGCAGAGCAGCCCCTGGAGATGGGCTGTGAGTGGCTTCCAGCTGTGGTTTGGAATATCCTGTAAAATATCCATCATCTTGCCCAGAGGATTCCAATTCCTTGTACTCAAAAAATAAGTTGAAGATTTTCTGACCTTTAATTTTACTTCATTTGGGGCTTAAATGCAGCTTTAAGTTGGCAATGCTGAAATACCCAACTCTGGAAATGAATTGATTTAAATGTAAACCCTGAAGGATCATACAGGACTTTGAGAGCAGAAGCTGGTGAGGTCAGAAGGTTTATGAACTCATTTGTGAAATAATTGGATATTTGAATATCCAGTGAACATTTTTGTTAAACTCATTTTGTGGCCAGTTTGATGTCTGAGTGACAAATCTTCCATTTTCATCTTCCCAGTATCTCTGTCTTAATCCAGCTCCTCAATTTCCTTTTGAAAAGATGCATTTTGGCTTGTCAGTGTGTGAAGTGCAGTCTGAAAAGCTTTTTGAGTTAAAAATGCATGTGAAAACCAGTACTAGGAAAGTTGAGACTGTTTTAACTGTAGGGTTTTTTTTTCCCCCTTTTTGTTAGCAGGATGCAGATTTTGGGGATCCATTTTCTGCAATGGACAGGATGATGTCAAACATGAGGAACAACATGTTGGAAATGCACAGGCAATTTGTGAGTTCTTTTTAAAATCATTCTCAAATTTATTGTACTGGAGAGTGCCAGTTATTTCAAAGATTCCTCAGGAAATAATGCCAAGAAAAAAGGGACTAATCTCAAGAAGGTACTAAGAATTTAATTGTTTTGCCCAGATTATATTGTGTTTATAATTTTTCTTTATTCTTTGAAGATAAAACTGAAGTTTTATGTGGTGCCAGGCGGGTTAATTTTGTGAAGGGATATTTTCCATAATAAAATAATAAGGAATAACTCTTACCCACAAGTTTTAACTTCCATTAATGAGCCTGCCTTGCTTTGTAGGATGACCTGTCCATCCAACCCAAAGGACACAGTTTCAGCTCCTCCTCCATGATGACATATTCCAAAGTGGGGGATGGACCTCCCAAAGTTTTCCAAGCCTCGGCCCAGACCCGCACGGCTCCGGGAGGGGTGAGTGGTGCTGGGATCCAGCACACAGGAGCTGGGCACTGCCCTGGCTTTGGGTGCAGCTGCACCAAGCCAGTGTCTGCAGCTGATTTTACTGCAGTTACTCCTGGAATTTACAGAATCCTGGGATCACTGAAGTTCCAGGATGGAGTCCAGTCTGTGCTCGATGCCCACCTTGTCACTGAGTGCCACATCCAGGCATTCCATGGACACCTCCAGGGATGGGCACTCCAGACCTCCCTGCCAGCCCCTTCCAATGTTTATTCACCCTTTCCATGGGGAAATTCCTGCTGATTGCACCCTGAGCCTCCCCTGGCCCAGCCTGAGTTTGTTCCCTCTCCTGCTGTCCCTGTTCCCTGGGAGCAGAGCCTGACCCCCCTGACTGCACAAAGAGGAGTTGGGAATTAAGGGAAACACAGGGCTCTCAAACCCTGCTCTGTATTAAAGGTCTGATTTCCTCCCTGTAATTTTATGCTTTAAGTACACCCCAAAATAAATGAGAGACCCATCCAAGGCTGGGAGAACAGGGCACAGAGCAGCAATTTTCCAGTGCCCTTCTCTTTGCTGTAATGAATCCTTTTCCTGTCCACTTAAACTCCAGGAGAGGCATTGATTTATGCAACCCCTGCCTTCAAATCACCCCTTTGCCCAGGCACTTACATAACCCTGAGCTGGAGCTCCCTTGCAGCTGTTGTGTCTAATCCTGCCGGGAACTGGGAATGTGAAGCTGGCACGGGCCATGAAAGCCTAGACAGGATCCCTAAAGGCTGTGGGCAGGATTGGCTGGGAATGTGTCCCAGCTCCAGCACACCCTGTTATCACAAGCCTTCTAATAATAGCCCAGGACACTGATAAGGGGCAGCCTGGCTTCCAAGCCAGTCAACACCACAGCCCAGGAATTGGCTGTTCCTCACTCTGGGAATTTTGGCATTGGGTATTGCTCCTTCTGTTGGAAACTTGGCTCTGTAGCATTTTGAAACTGAGGGGGTTTTCCCCAATAATTCATACCCAGTTCAAAAATTTCAATTTCCCTCTCTGGTGGCTGAAAGAAAACAGGCTTGATTTGTGTGTCGTTGGTGTGTTTGCAGCCAACACAGGAAATGAGAGAATTGGAAAAGCCTGGAAAACCTGACTTTTTGAAAGGAAAGATATAAAACTGTTGGGGGAGGAAATGACCATTTGTGTGGGCCTGGAGTGCCAGGACAAGGGGGAATGGCTTCCCACTGCAGAGGGCAGGGTTGATGGGATATTGGAAGGAAATTTAAGTCCTTCCAACCCAAACCATCCTGGGATTCTGTGAACTCTTCCACCCTCATTTCTAGTTGGAAGGACACTCAGTTCACTTCTTTTTTTAACAGGTTAAAGAGACAAGAAAAGCAATGAAGGATTCTGAAACTGGCCTGGAGAAAATAGCCATTGGTCATCACATTCACGATCGGGCTCATGTCATCAAAAAATCCAAGAACTCCAAGACTGGGGACGAGGAGATGAACCAAGAATTCATCAACCTGGATGAATGTAGGTCTTTTTAGGCAGTTCATGCTTTACACTGTTTCACACTCTGATTTGGAAGTTCCAGATTGAGCTGTCTTAAAAGGCATTTTTCAACTGAAAGTCTCCAAATCTGAATTCTCTTTTACAGATCCCCAAAAACATTTGTAGGTCATGTGGAGAGTTGTGGACTCCAAAATTTAAAATGACTACCCAAACCCCCTAATATTCATTAAATGTTTTTTCCTCTCTTGATGAACATTTCAAATAAATGTGTCTATTTTTCAGCTGAGGCTGACACCTTTGATGAGGAGTGGCAGAACGAGATCATGAAGTTCAGACCTTGCAGAAGCAGAGGAGCTGTGGAAGCTCCAAGGTGCAGAAATGGCCATTACAGTCCCAGACAAGGTGGATCAAGAAGGTAAAAATAGTTCCCTGTTATCCTGCAGGATAAGGAAATTCCAGCAGCAAAAGGAAAATCCAGTTCTGGAGCAATGTTCCAAGGGACACTGCAGGTTTTATTCCTCTTTTTTTTCATAGAGATTGAGATCATTGTTGTTGTTTTTTCCAGAGAGAAGCTACTTGGAGCTCCAGGATCCAGAATGCCCAGGGATTCCTTGGAGGCTCTCAATGTGAAAGGAACTCAAGTCCCCCTGAAGGGCTCCAGGAAATAACTGTCCCCATTCCCTTGGGATGGAGATTCCCTGCAGCAGATGATGGTGCTCAGTGCTCCTGTCCATAAAAATACACCTGGATTTGTGACCAATCTCTGTTCTGTGTTGTGCCTTTGCTCCTCCTGCTTCTGAATGTCCTTCAAACCTCAGTGAATTCAAACCCAGCAACTTTCTGCCTAAAAGCACTTTATGGAACTTCTCTAATCCTGGTAAAACCAGCTTGGATTTGCAGTTGTTCTGCTCCAGCTGCACCAATCTCAGGTTTTACTAAGCCTGGTACTGCAGCTCCTCCTTCCCACTCTTAAGTTGCACAGAAAGTAAATTTCCTTTATTTTGGGTTGCTGAAATGATTAGTGATTTTCTAGGTTAACAGAACTTGAATACACTATAAAGCACTATTATCTATACCTTTAAAATCCTGTTATAAATGGTTACAGAATCCTCACACTCACCTTGGTGTAACGTGAGGTGAGAGAAAATACTGAAAAATGACAATATTTTAAATTTATCAGAGGTTTTATGTTAATAAGCTGTGCTTGCACATCATTTCCCATGCCTGAACTGTCAGCTTTGTATTCCTGATCCTTTGTTTGTTTTTTGTGGACTTGGCCCATCATTTTTCATTTTGAGGATTGTCTGTAGTATTTAATTACTTTAATTATCCTGTAGTAGTAGTAATGGTGTCCTGAGATCAGCTGCAACCAGGAGTTATTCATGGGAAAAATATGTGGGAGAAATGAGTTTAACTGGAATGATTTCACCATTTCTTGTGTTTTAAAGAGCCCTGGATATAGGAACCCCTCTCCTTTCTGTGTTCTTTGTGTTTTACTGAGGGCAGAATGACCCTAGATCTACATTTGATAGGAGTTTAGAAGAGCCAGCAGTGTCTGAGAGCAGGGAAATCCTGGGATTCCAGGTATTCAGTCCCTGTGCTGTTCTACCACACAGAATTATCCCTGTGGTGTAGCAGAATTTCTGTAAATTAAATAACATTAAATAATGTAAATTAATAACATGAAAGCCTTACATAAATTCAAGGCTGCATTATAATGTAGCCTTTAAAAGTACTGTTTGTATGATAAAATAGGGTTTAGTTTAAGAGTAATATTTGTTTGGCCAAAAAGCCTCTAAATAATATTTAATCTTGCAGTTTCCCTAGATTATTTAATTTGAATTAATGTTTATTAATGTGCAAACTCAATCAGCAGCACTTCTGCTGAGCTCTGAAAAGGGAAGGACAATTATTTGCTTGTGGTCTCTTCCTGAATTAGAGAAGTATCAGTGGCAATAAGTTGATGCAATCAATATTAATGGCAATAATTGAACCATTTAATGAGCAGTGGGGGTCGGGGGGATTGGACACCCCTTAAAGTCAGAGCTCATTTTGCATCCACTGCAGACAACGTGGATTCTGCAATTAATTTCTTAGACAATCTTCTTAATAATTAACAGCAGCAATGTTTTCTGTGTTGGGGTTTGAGCAGCAATCTCGGAGAGCTGCTGCTGTTCAATGGAAAATTCACCTGAAAACTCAAATTTTTATGTGAAATAAAACAAGCACATCCTGGATTTTGAAATGACAATGAGAAGAGGTGAATATTCCCTCCAGATCCCTTTGCTACGCCAAGACTGTTCTCCAATGTAAAGCACAAGTTGTGCTCTGTAAAAGCATCTGAAACTGCAATTCTTTAATAAAGTTATTTATTATTTATGGGGTTTGTTGGTTTATTCTACACTGCACTACAAGAAGGACTTATGCATTATTCAGTGAAGGAAAGCTGGGTTTTGGGAAGTGTCCCTGCCCACGAAGGGGTGGAATGGGATGAGATTTAGCAGAAGCACTTTGGGATTCTCTGGAAATCCCTCCATTTCCAGAGGGGAGCATGCTTTTTCCACAAAAAATAAAGTTTGATTGAACCAGAGTATGGAAAAAGTCTCTTTCTCTGTTTCAGACCCGCTTGTGGAGCCTTTGCCGGTATGAAAGGCAGTTGCCAGGGAATAATTTTAATCAAGAATATATTTCAACACTTAACAGCGTGTTCCAAACTGGGTCCGTGTGCGCCACCCATCCTCCTGCCCATCCCAGCCTTTCCCCTTTCTCTGCACCTGAGCACCCCCTGGGCCAGGGAGCGCCGCTTTCCAGTTCTTTCCAATTCCTCACCGTTCCGAACTCCTCCGGATGTGGCCCCGCCGCCCATCCCGGGCTCCGTCCCGCTCCATGCTTCGGCTGAAATCCGCCCCTTTCAGGCCGCACTCGGAGAATTCCGAGGGTGCACACCGGGAATGCCCACGGCTGGGTCGGGATCGCTCCGGGATGGGCTCGGTGGGAGCCTCCCCTCCCTCCCTCATTCCGCCCTCGGGGCTCCCGCCCGGCGCCGCCGCTCCCTGAGGGGCCGGGGGAGGCTGCGAGGGGTTGGGAGGAGTGGGGGAGGCTGCGAAGGGCCGGGAGGAGCCGGGGGAGGCTGTGAGGGACTGGCAAAGGCTGTCAGGGCTGTGAGGGGCCGTGAGGAGTCGGGAAGGGCCGGAGCAGGTTGCGAGGAGTCGGGGGAGGCTGTCAGGGCTGGGAGGAGCCGGGAGGGGCCGGAGGACCCTGTGAGGGGCCGGGGGAAGGCTGTAAGAAGCCGGGGCAGGCTGTGAAGGGCCGGGGGAGGCTGTCAGGGCTGTGAGGGGCCGGGAGGGGCCGGGGGAAGGCTGTAAGAAACCGGGGCAGGCTGTGAAGGGCCGGGGCAGGCTGCGAGGAGCCGGGGGAAGCTGTCAGGGCTGTGAGGGCTGTGAGGGGCCGGGCGGGACCGCGGCGCCTGCGCGGGGCTCCGGAAGAGGCGGGAGCGACCCGGGGCTGGAGCCGGGAGCGGGGCCGGGGCTGGAGCCGTGGCCGGAGCCGCAGCCGGGGCCATGCTCAGGGTGTTACGGGCCGGGCTGGCCCCTGGCCGCCCGCGGCACATGCAGGTACCGGCGGCGGGACCGCCCGAGGGGACGGCGCAGGGAGGGGAGGGAGCCGGGAGCGGAAGGGATGGAGGGCGAAGGGACAGCCCCGAACGGGCCGCAGCAGCTGCAGGGAACGAGCAGCCGCCGCTCACAGCCATGGGGACAGGGACACCGGGAGTGAGCAGCGGGGCGGGCGTGGGGACCGTGCGGGGTGTGCTGAGAGCTCCGAGGTGACCCCGGAAAGTTCACTCGGCTTGAGGTGACCGCTTCGCCACAGATGGACAGGAAGCCGGAGGGAAGCGGTTTGGCAGGTTAGCCATGGACACAGCGAATCCCAGGATAAATTACATTAGAAAAGCCCTCCAAAACCATCGAGTCCAAGCTGTGCTCGATCCCCACCTTGTCCCCAGAGCACTGAGTGCCATATCCAGGAATTCCTTGGACACCTCCAGGGATGGGCACTCCAAACCCCCCTGGGCAGCCCCTTCCAAGGCCTCACCACCCTTTACATGGAGAAATTCCTCCTAGTGTCCAACCTGAGCCTCCCCTGGCACAGCTTGAGGCCGTTTCCCCTCGTGTTCTGTGAGCTGTGTTGGATCCACTCCTGGCTGACCCAGTGACCTTCTCTTGCCTTGCAGCTCCTGCTGACCTCCTGCAGGCACTGCTCCTCGGGGATCCTTCCCAACGAGAGGATCAGGAACATCGGGATCTCGGCCCACATCGACTCCGGCAAGACCACGCTGACGGAGCGGATCCTGTTCTACACGGGCAGGATCGCGCAGATGCACGAGGTTGGGCTGAGCTCCTGCCAGGATCTTCCTGGGACTTACCTCCACACTGTGTTTTTCTGCATGAGGGTTGATGCTCAGTCTGTGCACCATCACTCCTGCATGTGGAATCACAGAATCATGGAATGGTTTGGTTGGGAAGAGAACTTAAAGCTCACCCATCCCACGCCTTGCCATGGGCAGGGGCACCTTCCACAGATTAAGTTGCTCCAAACCCTTGGTTTTGGACACTTCCAGGGATGAGATATGAATTCTTAGCAAACTCCTTGAACTAATTTTTTTTTTCTCTTAAGGTGAAAGGTAAGGATGGAGTTGGAGCTGTCATGGATTCCATGGAGCTGGAGCGACAGCGAGGCATCACCATCCAGTCTGCAGCCACTTACACCATGTGGAAGGACACCAACATCAACATCATCGACACGCCAGGTAAGGGCAGCTGGCAACACCTGGCCATTGCTGTTCCTCATGGATACAGGGGATGTGGTGCATCTTTGTGTCCCTGGTTGTGATAGAACATGGAGTGATGGTTCAGACTGACAGAGGGTCAGATGGGATATTGAGCAGGGATTGTTCCCTGGCAGGGTGGGCAGGCCCTGACACAGCGGCCCAGAGCAGCTGGGGCTGTCCCTGGATCCCTGGCAGTGCCCAAGGCCAGGCTGGACAGGGTTTGGAGCAGCCTGGGACAGTGGGAGGTGTCCCTGCCATGGCAGGGGGTGGATTGGGGTTTAAGGTTCCTTCCCACCCAAACTATTCCATGACTCTGTGCTCCATTGCTTGAGCTGATGTGACTCAGTGTGATTCCCTTGGCTGTTGCCCCTTTCCAGTGTATTCATCATTTTTAATTGTTTGTTTTCCAGGCCATGTGGACTTCACCATTGAAGTGGAGAGGTCTCTGAGGGTGCTGGATGGAGCCATCCTGGTTCTCTGTGCTGTGGGAGGTGTCCAGTGCCAGACCATCACTGTCAACAGGCAGATGAAGCGTTACAACGTCCCCTTCCTCACCTTCATCAACAAACTGGACAGGATGGGCTCCAACCCGACCAGAGCAGTGCAGCAGCTCAGGTTTTTGGCATTTACAATGACTCCTGAAATTCCATCCACATGACAGCTCATTAGGAACAATACTGGAAAGGCTTCTCATGGGAGCTGCAGTTTGGAGAATTCCTTACTCAAGGTTAAATCCTGATTTGACCCAGGACAAATCTCTGTTGTCCCAAAACCCTCCAAATAATGGTGTCAGCCAAGACCTGCAGTGACCAAGGCCTGGGGTTTGATGTTTATTTTGTTGATGGAACTATATCAGGACCCACTTTGAAAGCAACCTCTTAGTTTTCCCTAGATCCTGGTGCTGCTGAAATTCCATCAGGGAGGTGACACAGTTTGGATTCCTGGAGGTCCTGCTTGCTCCCTGCCTAATTTGATTAATGAGATAAACTCATTAATATTCATTAAGGGAGAAGCAACTCCCTTAATCAAGCAATCAATCTCAAACAGGTTTCCCCTGCTGCCTTTCCTGTGGGAGTTGCTCCCTGGGCCTGTTGGGATACAAAGGGTGGGATAAAAGCCCTAAACCACAACTGGCTGGGTTTTATCCATATTGGCAGATTTGGGCACTGTCCAGAGGACAGAACACAGGGATTTTGTAGGAAGGGGATGTTGCTCAAAGACCATCTGGAGCACACAGGTAGAAATTAACCTTTTTCTTCAGTAATTCCTGTTCTCCCTTTTTCAGATCCAAGTTGAAACACAATGCTGCTTTTGTTCAGATTCCAATGGGGCTGGAGGGAAACTTTAAAGGAATTATAGATCTCATTGAAGAAAAAGCCATCTATTTTGATGGGGCACTTGGGTAAGGCCTGGAAATTGTTTGTAGGAGGAGTTCCTGCAGTTTCTGTTCAGAGATGAAGCCCAGCTCTCTGGAAGTTTGGGAATGGGCTGGGGGTTCCCCTGCAGCTCTCCCAGTGCCTGGGGCCTGCAGGAAGACTCGGTTGCTGTGCAGGGGTGATGGCCACACGTCCCACCTGGAGAAGCAGGAGACTGCTCCATGATGGGATCCTGCAGCCTGTGTGGCTCCCTGGGATGAGGATAAGCTGTGGGTGAGGCTGTTGGGAGGTTTTCCTGATCCCTGCAAGCTCCTGCCAGGAGCGGGAAGGACTCTCCCACACCAGAGATAACGGGCTGATGTTCACAGGGGGTTTCTTCCCAGGATCCACGTGAAGGGTGGGTTGTTCTCAGGCAGGGTGGTCCCTGTGGAGTTTCTGGGAATCACTGTGTTCCCTGTGTGTGCAGGCAGACGCTGAGGTTCGAGGAGATCCCGGCTGAGTTCCGGGCCGAGGCTGCCGAGCGGCGCCGGGAGCTCATCGAGTGCGTGGCCAACGCTGACGAGCTCCTGGGGGAGCTGTTCCTGGAGGAGAAGATTCCCACAGCTGCACAGTTAAAGGTACCTTCCTCGTGCTGGCTGTTCCCTCACCTGTGTCCCTGTCCCCTCATTCCTCAATAAATGTATCAGGAATTCTGTTCGCTGGAGTTGTGACACCTCAGCTGAGCTCCAGCTCCCCCCAGGGAGGGCCCATTCCCAATCTGGTTTTGCTTTGTGTTGGAAAGAATTCTGGAGAGCAGTTTTATGGGAAGCCCTTGTGTTGGGGGGTGTCTGGGGGCCTGTGGGAGCAGCTCTTTGCTCCAGGAGTGGACAGGAAAGCCAGGGAATTGGGCAGTGCTGCAGGAGGAATTCACAGGGATGTTTTCCAGCTGGCAATCCGAAGGGCAACGCTGCAGAAATCCTTCACCCCTGTCCTCGTGGGAAGTGCTCTGAAGAACAAAGGGGTGCAGCCACTGCTGGATGCTGTCCTGGAATACCTTCCCAATCCTTCTGAGGTGGAGAACTACGCTCTCCTCAAGCAGGGGTGAGTGCATCCAGCAGCAGTGTCCAGGAGCAGGGCTGTGGGGAGTGTCCCTGCCCAGGGCACTGCATGGCCTTTAAGGACCCTTCCCACCCAAACCAGGCTGGCATTCCATGGAATACTTTCAAAGCAGGAAACATTCCTAACAAGATCCACAATCCTTTACCATTGGTATCAAACAATGCCACCAGAATCTGGCAGAGTCCCAAAGCTCCTCTCTCATTTGAGGATTACTCTGTACTGGGATTTTCCCACATTCGGTGTTAATTTGCACAATGACTGTCAGATAATTCTTTAGAATTGATGGGGCCCTTAAAGCCAGGCCTGCCTGGAGGAGGGGACACATCCCAAGTGTGTAAATAGTGTTTTATTTTTAGGGACATGAATCCCAGAATCCCTGAGGCTGGAAAAGAACTCCAGGATCATTGAGTCCAAGCTGCTCAATCCTCCCTTTTCACCCAACCCAGAGCCCTGAGTGCCACATCCAGGAATTCCATGGACACCTCCAGGGATGGGCACTCCAAACCTCCCTGGGCAGCCCCTTCCAATGTTTATTTATCTTTTCCATGGAGAAATTCCTGCTGATTCCAGCCTGAGGCCGTTCCCCCTCCTCCTGTCCCTGTTCCCTGGGAGCAGAGCCCACCCAGAAGTGGGAACCCCAACAGCAGAGCCTGTAAATGTTTAGAGCAGACTCCCATGTTGGTTCCTAACCTTGCCTCCTTCTCATCCTTGTTTTTAAGGGATTCCCAGGACCAAACCAAGTTCCTGTTGAACTCTGCTCGTGACAATTCCCAACCTTTTATCGGCCTTGCCTTCAAACTGGAGGTGAGTCTCACTCTGCTCCTTCCCACAAGTCACAGAGAGGGTCCAGGATCATGGAGAGGGTCCAGGTGGTGCTACCAAAACTTACCTACAGCAGACTTCAAATCACTTCATACTGAAAATCAGTTTATGTTTAACTTCAATTGAAATTTAACCTCTTTTTTAAAAAAAAGCTTCAACCATAAAATGCACAAATGCTGCCAATTTAGAACATTATGGTGTGTTCTGGACCTTAAGTATTTCCTGGTTTTCTTAGCTAAAACTTGAACATTTGGCACTTTGCTGGCTTAGTTGAAATATTTTCAGGGGAAAATCCTGCATTTGGAAACAGTGGGATGTGAGAGAGTCAGAGAGGAAAAGTGAAGAGATTTAAGCAAATGTTTGCTACTTACAGAGCAGCACTTGGGGATTCTTATGGAATATGGAAAAAGGCTGGCCAGGTTCCATGGTAACATGTGTCTCTGTTGGGAAGGTTTGGGAGTTTGGTTCAGAAAATTGCCAAATTCCATTGCAGAGCCAACTGAAATCTGTTAAAAATCAATCATTTCCATTTATAGCATGGAAACTCCCAGAATTTGGAATTGGTGGTGGTTCCCAGAGAGATGGGATTTTGGTGGGTTGTGCTTGCAGGCTGGCAGGTTTGGGCAGCTGACCTACGTCAGGGTGTACCAGGGCACGCTGAAGAAATCAGATTACATCTACAACACCCGCACTGGGAAGAAGGTCAGGGTGCAGAGGCTCGTCCGGATGCACTC
>NC_031778.1:23596942-23652175 GCF_001522545.3 Parus major | reverse complement strand
ACTGCCTGAGACACTGGATAATCCTGGATGGGTCAGCACTGCCTGAAGCACAGGATGGTGTTTGCTTCTTAACAACTTTGCTTCTTGTTTGATCCCAAACTAATCCAAGCTGAGCCCTCCCTTTTGTCCTTTGAATAAAGAAGGAGATTTGCAGGGCTTGGAGTTGTTTAAGGAGCTCAGAGTCAAGCTTTAAAACAGTGTTTGGATTTTCTGTAATCCAGGTGGAGTTTGGAGGTGAGGGAAAGACAGAATCAATCCTGGAATGGTTTGGGATGGAAGGAACCTTGGGCATGCCTTCCACTATCCCAGGGTGATCCAAGCCCTGTCCAGCCTGGCCTTGGACACTTCCAGGGATCCAAGGGCAGCCAGAGCTTCTCTTATCCCAGTGTTGTCTGAACAGGAATTTTCCTTCCCTCAGGATGTAAATGAAGTTTATGCTGGAGACATCTGTGCCCTGTTTGGGATCGACTGTGCCAGCGGGGACACGTTCACGGATAAAACCAGCACTGACATCTCCATGGTGAGCCCCCCTTGCCCTGGCTGCCTCAGGCACTGCGAGTCACCGGGATTTTGCTGGAATTTGTAATCATCCCCTTTTCCTTGGCCATGCAGGAATCCATCCACGTCCCTGATCCCGTCATTTCCGTGGCTATGAAGCCTTCCAACAAGGTAGGAGCCTTCAGATCAACCTCTTCTCCCTCAGTTCCCTCCCTTTGCAGCTTTGTGATTTCATGGACAGTCTAAGCACTGTTTGAAAGTGTTTTATCCCAAATATCCAGGATTTTGTCCCTTGGATTACCCAGGGCTGAGCTGGATGCTGTCACTCAGACAGAAACATGAACTTGAAATAAATAATTAACACTTCAATCAAGAGTTACAGATCTTCCATAAAATATCCCCAAAGAACAGAAATGCTCAGGAGTGGATGGGAAAACTTGAGGCTTTTTTCTTGGAATCACTCATGGATGTGGAGTAAATCTTGGCTTGTGTTTCAGAATGACCTGGATAAATTTTCCAAAGGCCTGGGCCGCTTCACCAGGGAAGATCCCACCTTCAGGATCCACTTTGATGAGGAGAGCAAGGAGACCATTGTCTCTGGGATGGGGGAGCTGCACCTGGAAATCTATGCCCAGGTAATTTGGGAAGCACATTCCATGGATTCTTGCTTCTGCCTGCTTTTCCCATCTCCTCTTCCTCCTCCCTATCCCTTCCAGCTGCTTAGGGACAAGGTGAAATTTTAAGTCAGCTTTTGAAGGTTCTTTCTCTCCAGTGGTTCCAATCTGAAGGCTTCAAAAAGGAAATTTTGCCTGGAATGGTTTTAGGATTTGGTTCAAACCCATAAAAAATGTATTACACTTTGCTCTAGCAGCCTTTGCTTATAATAATTAATAATACCTAATTATAATTAATTTCTATAAGAAAATCCTCTCTTTCTGTGGTTTTAAATGTATCATTCCCTAATAAAAGCTGGTGCAGGGAGGAGAAAGGAGTAGTTACAAAGATTTGTTTCATTTCAACTGATGTCTATATTTTAATCTTAACACAAAAGATGTGTCTTAAATATTTAATTTTATTAAATATATAATTGGATTAAATATTTAATTTTATTAAATTTGACAGAATTAAGAAAAAGTTATTTTTGCCTTGAAAAACTTGAATTTTAATAGCATAATTAATGTTGTTTCCTTTTCCTGCATCTGAAGCTGCAGGTCTTAAATGATGGGGAATAATTTGTTAATTAAAAAAAAAATAACAAAAATCTCCAAAAATCAATCCAACCCCCAACCAAAAAAAAGTGATTAATCCTGATGAAGGTACTAAATAATTCCCAATGGAATAACCCTGATCACTGTGGGTTTTTCCTGCAGAGGATGGAGAGGGAATACGGTTGTCCTTGCACCATGGGGAAGCCCAAAGTTGCCTTCAGGGAGAACATCTCTGCCCCTGTGCCGTGAGTATTCCTGCTGGGAATTGTCACACTGATCCACTCAGAGGCGGTTCCTTTGGAATTCTGGGCTCAGGAAGAGCCAGGAAGGGGTCATTTCATGTCTGGCAGCGTGGCTGATCCGTGCTGCCGTGGCCTGTGTGCTCCTCCCGGGCTGCTCCGGGGCCGTGGCAGCGCGACACGCGCGCCCCGCGCTGGGGGTGCCACAGCACGCTCACCTCCCAGGGCAGCACCTCCTGTGGGCACAGGGGCTGTCAAAACCTACCTACAGCAGACTTGAAATCACTTCATACTGAAAATCACTTTATATTTAGCTTCAATTGAAATTTAACCTCTTTAAAAAAAAGCTTCAACCACAAAATGCACAAATGCTGCCGATTTAGAACTTTAGGGTCTGGACCTTAAGTATTTCCTGGTTTTCTTAGCTAAAACTTGAACATTTGGCACATTTTTCACCCTCAATGACCCCTCCCTGCTGCCCTCCTCCACAGCAGCAGCTTCCTGGAAAACTAGCATTTAAACCCAAGGGGATGGCAGTGCCAGGGGTCAGGGCTGGAACAGGGAAGGGAGATCCCTGGATTGTTACAATCAAGAGCATCTCTTCCCAATTTTCTGTGGTTTTCCTATGGAAACACCTGCTCAGATCCCAGAATTTTGATGGAGAATAGCACAGGATGTAAATGCAGTTCTGGGAGCCAGTTTCTGCTGGGGGTTACTGGGATTGCTGAGGTCTCTGTCCTGGGCCCTGGAGGCAGCTGGAATTCAGCTGAGCATCCAGGATGCTCCAGCTGCCCCTTCCCTTTATCCCTGCTCACTTTGGCACTGGGATCTCTCAAGGGAGAGCTGTGAGGGACCAGCTTGGAACCTCAGCCATTCCTAAGGAAGCCCAGAAATAGCTGGAAATCCCTGCTGCTGTTCCTGGAATGCTGAGACAGGCAGGGATGGGGCTCAGATCTGTGTCTGAGCTGGAGCTCTCACAGCTGCAGTCTTAAAACACCCAAAAAAAGCATTTTAGGGAGAAAATGATTTACCTGGGACACCATTTCGTGGAGTAGAACCACATAGTCAAACTGAAGATCTTCATCACTTCTTTTCTGGAAAGAGAGGATGAAAAGGGGTGGATTTGGGGATTCTCCCACCTTAGAAAAAGTGATTCAGTTCTTTGTGGTTATCACAAAAATTCCCTGATGGATTTCAGATAAAACTGGCAGCTCCTGATCACAAATAAAGCAGGTGGAGCTCAGGCACCGTAACAAAGTTAAAAACTCTTGGTTTGAATTTTTGTGGACTCCAAAACTGCATTGGAGTCACTGAATGTAGAACTTCAAACTGCTAATTCCTGCCTTACAGAGACCAGATCTGTCAGGAATTCTTTGGGATGGGAACACCACATTTTAGAAGGTGTCAGTTTAACCCAAACAATCCCAAATAAAATTGTCAAGAGGATAAGGACACTGCAGAGGCCTTACAGTGAGTGACAGTCAGGGATTCTGAGAGACAGAATAAACCCTGGCCTTTGGAATATTCTCTTTTCCTGTGTTTTTCAGGGAAAAAAGGGGACAAAATTACCCAGGAGAGATGGCAGCTGGGTTACTTTATAGTTATTTGTCTCCTTTATCCTTAAATTTGCTAGAGAGGGGTTGAAAATCTTTAATCTCTTGCTGGCACACAGCCCTGCAGCAGCTGTGAATTCTCTAAAATGCCATCAGAGGGAGCAAAACATCCACAAATCCTGCTCCCACAAGGAATTCCTGGCTTTCCTTCAGACCCAGAACTTCCTGGAATTCACTGTCTGTTCAGAGGGACAAAACTTTAGGAGATTTTGGCTTTATAAACACTAAATCCTGCTGCTTTTTCCTGGCTCCTGTGGAAAATCACCTTGAATTTAAAGTTGGTGATCACTTTAGGGTTACTGTTAACTCAGACTCGATTTTCTCTAGTAGAAGACAGGAAAACTGGGAGGATCTGTAGAATTCTGGTAATTTAATTTATTCTCCTTGCCACAACTGCTTAGCTCTTGTAGGCTTTCCAGGGAAAGCCAGGGCCAGGCTGGATGTGCTTGGAGCACCCTGGGCTATGGAAGGTGTCCCTGCCCATGCAGGGGGGAATGGGATGAGCTTGAAGGCCCCTCCTGCCCAAACCAGGCTGGGATTCTGCTCCTGCTGCTAACTCACCACTTGCTTCACGTGTTTAACTTGGGCAAGGTGGAGCATGGTGTTTTCAGTGGAATTCTGCCAGATCACGTAGCCAGAGGCCACCCAGGCCAGCAGGTGGATGGGCTCCAGCTCTGGGGGAATGTTCCCATGGCTGTCTGGAACCAAAATAAACACAGGATGTTAAAGAGAGCCCTTAACAGAACATTATCACCTCACACAGGGCTTGCTGCTCAAGTCCCTGCTGTCACACAACCTCCCACACGGTTTGGAAGAGCTGCTCCATCACCACAGAGTTTTCCTCCCACCTCACACAATCCTGGAATGGTTTGGGTTGGAATGGACCTTAAATCCCATCAGTGTCACCCCTGACACCTCCCACTGTCCCAGCTTGCTCCAAGCTCCATCCAGCCTGGCCTTGGACACTTCCAGGGCGTTTTCCTCCACTTTTTTCTCTTAACATAAATTCCAGGTCTCGAAGGCAGGGGTTGCTGTGAGGTGAGAGCAGCATTTGGGGTTGTACATTTGGGGTGTTGGATGTGCTGTGCCAGGACACCCTCAGAGGGAGCAGGAAGAGGTGGCAGTGCCAGCTGGTTTTCCAGAACACTCAGAATCAGGAATAAATGTGGATGCAGACCCCAAAAAAAGAGAAAGTGAAGCAGCAGGGTGAAGGCCTGAGCCCTCTCCCAGCCCTGCCTTGTACCTGGGATATTCTCAGCCACAAGCTCCTTTTCCAGGCTCCTGATCCGATTGTAGAACTCCTCATCTGCTTCCTCTGTGCTCCTGAGCTCTCCTTGCACTGTGACCTGCACATCTGGAGCAGAGGTTTTGCTGCCCAGGTGATACAGAACCTCAGCAGTGCAGCTCACAGTCCTGTCCTGTTGCAGAGTTAATGATCAGCATTATTATTTGATGGAAATGTGTGTAACCAGGGCAATTTGCACTTCTGAAAAACGTGATTTTTATGTAGTTGCTGTTTTCTCTGAGTCTGGTCTGGAGACATTTGTGATGATTTAAGACAGGGTTCAATTCCTGGCATTTCTGTGAGTGTTTAAGGGTGGGATTTGCTTTCTGCAGTGATGGTAGGGGTGCAGAATGTCCCTTGTGCTGTTCAGCTGGAGCTGAGTGACACTGAAATGTCAGCCCTGCACCATTGGTCAGTGGGTTCCTTTGGGTTAAAACTCAGCCTTTTGGGAGCCTGACTGGCAGTACAGAAAAATCAGGAGCATGATTCAAGATGTTAAGTGCAGTATCCACAGAGTGTGTAATTAAAGCAGTCTGACTCACTTTGTCCAGGACATCTTCCAGCTCCAGTTCCAGGTAATACTTGTGCCCAACATCATCAATGTCCTAAAAAAGGGAACATATTAATAACACTTATTTTGGCAAATGTTTGGCTGCATCCTGGGCAAAATCAGAGAATCCCAGGATGGTTTGGGTTGGAAGGGACCTTAAATCCCACCCAGTGCCACCCCTGCCATGGCAGGGACACCTTCCACTATCCCAGTTCCAGCCTGGCCTTGGGCACTGCCAGGGATGGGCACTTTGTGCCAGGGTCTGTCCACCCTCATTTCTACCCCTGAACACCCCTGAACTGCCAATTCTGGGCTCCTGTGTGATTCTACACAAGAATTTGCCTCTTGGTTAAATACTCCCCTAACAGCCTTCAGTGTTTCCTTCTGTTACTCCCACTTTGCAGGTTATTATGAATTGGATCGTGCCCTGTATTTTTGTGGCTCTAAAGAAAGGAGCAGCTGGGATTTGCTGTGTCCCTGCAGTGCCAGGTGTCCCTGCAAACCCAGGGCTGTGTCCTGGCACCCACGGGAGCGCCCAACGCCCTCCTCCTCCTCCTCCCTGGGAGGTTCCTCCTGGCCCGGTGCCGTGTCCTGGGCAGGGCTCCCGCAGGAGCTGTCACCGCAGGTGACTCTCGGGGTGTGTTTCCCATCCCAGACCCGCCCGTGGTGACACCGAGCTCCTGCCGGGACCCGCAGAGGGACAGAGCCGGTGTCACCCCCGCGGTGCCACAACCCCTGCCCTCGGAAAGGAGCCCAGCCCAGGGGGGGTCACCTGGAGCGGGTGACACCGGGGGGGTTTGGGATGTCCCCAGTCACTGCACGCTCCTCCTGGCCGCTGTCCCTGTGCTCTGCCCGCTCCATGGGAAGAAGCCCTTCCCGCTCCCCGGTGCCGGTTCCCCGGTGCCGGTTCCCCGGTGCCGGTTCCCCGGTGCCGGTTCCCCGGTGCCGGTTCCCCGGTGCCGGTTCCCCGGTGCCGGTTCCCGGTGCCGTCCCGCTCACCTGGCGCCGGGCGCGGCGCACCTCCCGCAGCTCCAGCCTCCGCCCGGGGCCGCCCCGCAGGTACCGCAGGTACCCCACGGCCACGGCCGCGGCCCGGGCGGCCGGGAAGTGGCTCGGGGGCAGCTCCATGGCCCCGGAGCCGCTTCCTCCTCCCGCAGGAAGCGCCCGGGCGGGGCCGGAGCGGGCGGGGCCGGCTCCGAGCCGCGGGACCGGGCGGATGCTGCGGGGCAGCGCATCCCTCCGGGATGGCGTTTGGAACGGCGTTAGGTGGGATATTGGGAATAAATCCTTCCTCAGGAGGGTAGGGAGGCCAAGTTTTCCAGGGAATTTGTGTCTGGAAGTGTCCAGGTTGGGGCTTGGAGCAGCCTGGGATAGCAGAAAGTGTCCCTGCCCATGGAATTTTCAGTTTAAATTCCCATCTAACACAAACCAGTCTGTGACTGTCTGAAACACAGAACGGGAATGTTTTCCGTAGAAAGCTGTGGTTTGTGACACGAGTAACGTGGTGTTTGGGGATTGCTGGGGTTTAGGTTTGAGTTCATCCACAAGAAGCAGTCGGGAGGAGCAGGCCAGTACGGCAAAGTGATCGGAGTGCTGGAGCCTCTGGAGCCAGAGAACTTCACCAAACTGGAATTTGAGGACAGAACCATCGGCACAAATATTCCCAAGCAATTTGTGCCTGCTGTGGAAAAGGTACAAACCTTTCTCTGTGATAGAGAAAACCCTGATTCCTGTTGTTTTCCTGCAGCACCACCCACATTCGCTGTGCCTGCCTTGCCCCAGGAAAAGAGGCTTTTCCCATTGCTCCAGTGGCAGCAGGATCACAGTTCTGTGGTTTTACTTCATGTCTTGCATTCCTGGGGTTTCCAGTTAATTCAGGAGCTGCTGATTCCTCTGGTGGTGTGTGCTGGCTCTGTTTCCCTTGTGAGAGCCTCCTGCTCAAGCTGCTTTTTCCTGGCCTCTTCTGCTTCTGGTTGTGGCCCCACAATTTTCATCCCAACCCCAAAATGTAACAACTTCTGTGATTTCTCTGAGGCCAGTTATGGAGGGAACTGAGCTGCATTTCCTGCCTCAAATCCCAGATTCTCTTTCTTTATTGCCTCTGTGACTGCCTCACTGTATAATTTATCACACACAGCTTTAATTAACTTACCAACATCTTAGAATTCCTGTAATAACCTACAATTATTCTTTCATTTTTCCATGATGCAACACTTGAAGATTTTTGACAAATCCTAAAAAACCATAGTCTTAAAGGAATCTTGTTCTCCAGGCAAGAGCTCTTTCCACACTGAGCATTCTTGTGGGGTTTGGCCATGAAATCCCTGTAAAAGGCAAATCCTGAGGCCATTTTTCCTCGTTCTATGATTTTGTATTTGTAAAATCAAACCAAGGTGCCATAGACTGGCAGTGCAGAGGCTGCAGATCCCTGTGGTGACTCTGAGCTGTTGTTCCCAGGGATTCCGAGAGGCCTGTGAGAAGGGGCTGCTGTCGGGACACCGCATCTCGGGCGTGCGCTTCGTGCTGGAGGATGGTGCCCATCACATGGTGGACTCCAACGAGATCTCCTTCATCAGGGCAGGAGAGGGAGCCCTGAAACAAGGTACAGGCCTTTCCCCTTTCCCCTTTCCCCTTTCCCCTTTCCCCTTTCCCCTTTCCCCTTTCCCCTTTCCCCTTTCCCCTTTCCCCTTTCCCCTTTCCCCTTTCCCCTTTCCCCTTTCCCCTTCCCCCCCCTTTCCCCTTTCCCCTTTCCCCTTTCCCCTTTCCCCTTTCCCTCTTTTATGGAGCAGAACCTGTACAAGAGTTTATAGAATTCCTGAGGGAGGCTCAATAATTCCTGTGGCTGTATGAAGGAAATCCTGTTTTCCCTGAATTCAGTACAGCAACACCACCAGCTTCATCCTTACAGGCTGGGAAGAGAACATTTGGTCAAACTGGGCCTTTTTTAGGAAAAATTCCTTCAGTGAAGGAGAAGTTAAACACTGGAAGGGGCTGCCTTGGAAGTGGTGGGGTCACATTCCCTGGAGGTGGCATTTCACAGTAGGGTTTAGTGAGCACAGAGCTGTCAGCCAGAGGTTGGTCCTGATGATCCTGGAGGTCTTTCCCAGCTCTAATGATTCAGTGATTATGGCTCTGGGAGAGCTGGAATTCCACGTGTTGATCATGGCTTTTCCCTGGCATTAACCATAAACCATCTGCTGCTGTGCATGGGAGCAGCTTGCCTTACCCCAGGTTCACCTTGGCTGCTTTATTCCATCCTTTCCCCAGCCATGGAGAACGCTGCTGTGCGCATCCTGGAGCCCATCATGGCCGTGGAGGTGATGGCTCCCACGGAATTCCAGGGAGCTGTGATAGCCGGGATCAACCGGCGGCACGGCGTGATCACGGGCCAGGATGGCTCCGAGGGATACTTCACTCTCTATGCTGAGGTCTGTGTGCTCACTGCTCCTCAACTTTCCCTGGGCTGGATTCCCTTGTTTTCCTCAGTTTTTGTGGGTACAGTTGTAGGTTGATTCAGTTTCAATGTTCCTTCTTTTATCTCCTTCCTAAAAATGATTGGAGAGGATCACTGGGTGTTTTCCTGCTGGGTGGGGGGCTCAGGATAACCACACCCTTCCCAAATTGTCCTTGGAGGAATGTCTGGAGGTACCTCAAAACCTGTTGGTTGACTCATCACTGAATTTAGGATATTCCAGTTGCTGGTGCACTCAAATTCTCAGATTTTTGATGTTTCTTGCTGAAAACACACTGCAAATATAAGTGAATTAAAATAACAGATACTTTACAACAGCAGACCATTAAATCAGAGCTGTTTACAGACAGCACTGACTCTTTATGTCATAATTGGGATTATGACAACCCAAAAGTGATGGGAAAAGCCTCATTGTGAACAAACATGTTTGGATTTTAGGTGCCACTGAACGATATGTTTGGATACGCCACTGAGCTGAGGTCTTGCACAGAGGTGAGTCCTCGTGGTTGTTTCTGCTAGAACGTGTTTGGCTCTGTAAATTTGGGCTCCTTGGATCATCCAATCCTTGGCAGCTGCAGCAGGGAATGAGATCAAACCAGAGCTGTGGAATTCCTGGCCAAACAATTCTTCCATAGTGGAGGAGATCTGTTTGGGTGGGATTGTGGAGGGTCCCTGGGTGTTACATCACGGGCAGGAGGGGTGTGCCCAGCTGGGTTGCACGTGGCCCATCCATCTCTTTTCCCAGGGAAAAGGGGAATACACCATGGAATACTCCAAATACCACCCCTGTTCAGCCAGCACTCAGGAGGAAATCATCAACAAATACCTGGAAGCAACGGGGAGGCTTCCTGCCAAAAAGGGCAAAGCCAAGAGCTGATGGGATTCCTCTGCAGTCCACGGAGCAGTTTGTCCCAATCTTCTCCACCAGCTCACTTCTCCAAGCCATGGAAGCAGCCCAGGCTGGCTGGGAAAGGTGGGCTCCAGTGAGATTTGGACTTGGAATTTTATCATAAAACCTTTTCTCTGGGGTGTTGTGAGCAGCACCAGGGGATCACCACAGGGCTGCTCACGTGTAAATGCTCTTGTAACAAATAGATGGTAAAACACCGCTGATGGTTTGCTTGAGATTTGTCTGAATTAAGAGCTATTAAAATAATTTTATTTTTTACTTGATTCATCTTTATTTGGAAATGTTAAACCAGGAAACTGAGGCAAGAGCTGCTGGATGGACATCACTTGGCACGTGGTGCTCCAGCTTTCCTCCAGGGAACAGATGGAATTTTCCCCTCCAAATCCTTTGGAAATGGCACAGGATCCTCCAAAGTCTCAACCCACTGGGAAAAGCCATCAGTCACCAAATCCACTTTCACTGGTGGCACAGAGATGGAGCTGAATTGCCAAGGATGCTGGGAGGAGCTGCCTCTTCCCAAAGCTGGGAACAACATGGAATTACTGTGTGGCTTGGTGATGTGGATTTAATGGGCTTGGGGTGTGGATTCATGTTTGGGCTTGGCTTTTGGCTCTTGGTTAGAAATCCAAACCAAAGATCCCTTTTCCCAGAATCTCACAATCCAGAAGCTGTTAGAAATCCAAACCAAAGATCCCTTTTCCCAGAATCTCACAATCCAGAAGCTGTTAGAAATCCAAACCAAAGATCCCTTTTCCCAGAATCTCACAATCCAGAGGCTGTTAGAAATCCAAACCAAAGATCCCTTTTCCCAGAATCTCACAATCCAGAGGCTGTTAGAAATCCAAACCAAAGATCCCTTTTCCCAGAATCTCACAATCCAGAGGCTGAGTTGCAGCTGATGTTCAGCTCAGGAATGACTTGACTTTGCTGACTCAGAGACAAAACAAAGGGGTTAGGTGAGAAGATACTCCCATAATTCTGTATTTTTAATTATTCCCAGAATGTCCACGTTGAATTTTCTTTCCTCCTTCTTGCCCTACTCAGCTGAAAAGTGTTTTTGCAGATTCCAGTAAACAAGGAGTGAAGTTCCAGTTCAAACCCAGCGACATTCCTGGCACAGCACTGGAGTTGCTGCTTCCCAGACAGAAACAACTGGAGCAGCCAGGCTGCCTCTGCTCACGGAAGGACTGGAAAATGATTTATGTAAACCTTGGGAAAGGATTTGCCTGGAGCTGCTGATGGATCCCAGGCAAGATGTGGGGTGTCCGTGTGGTGCTGCCTTGGGACAAATCCCACACATCCATGGCTTTGTTTTTGGGAATGCTCAGCTGGAATTCATTTCCAGAAAAGCCCTGCAGGTTCTCAGACATTTGGAAGTTTTCTAAAACAAGCAAATGTAGCACTTTTCCCAAAATTTGGAGTTGTCTGATAAAAGCAGTGTGAACACAGGACAAGAAACAGGGTGGGTATGATTTCATCTGTATTTCTGGGGGTTATATTTGTATTTCTGGGGGTTATATCTGTGTCTCTGAGGTTTATTTATTGATGGGATTTCTATTTATGGGGTTTATATTATTGTATAGACCAGTTGTGATGTGAATTCCTGGCTGATGAGTTCTGCCAGATGTGCTGGTTCTCCACAAACCTGGAAAAGAAACAAACCCCAAGAATTTTGCTGTATGATTTGAGGTTTTAGGCTGAAACCTTGGCCTAAAAGCAGCTGGGGGATACTTTGCTGTAGAATTCCAACAGCTTTGCTGCTTCTCCAGAAGTTCCTATGGAGCTCCTTAGCTGCTGTGAGTTTGTGAGCAGCCAGTTCCACCAGCCTGGTGCCTGGCAAGTGCCTGATCCTCTATCCCAGCCCTGCAGAGTGGCAAAAACAAGGTGAGGAGACAAAAGCACAGCCCCAAAGTGCCAAATCCATCCTATTTTTCTTGGCTTAATTCCAAAAAAATATTTTAATCATCAGCTTCTTTAAGGAATGTTGAAATTTCACTCCCTGATTTCGCATTTCTGGTGATGAGAAATGTTCTGCCAGCAGGAAAGAAAGCACCAGGAGGGTGTGGAATGCTGCTTCCCTGAGTTTATTGGGTGCTGAGGGAAAAAGCTTCAGTCAGGAAATCAGACTTGTGTAAAATGCTGGGATTTGGGAAGCTGACATCACCCAACCTAAAAACATCCAGGGAAAGCTGTTGTGTGAATCCTTGAATTGCTGTTGCCAGTGGCAGGTCAAGGATTGTGAAAACCACCCCAAGTCAAACAGAGCAGCCACCCCAGAGCCTCTGTTCCTCAGGAATGTGGTGTTCCTGGGAAGGGTTTCATTTCTCCTGCCACAAACCTGGCTAAAGGGGAAAAAGGTGAGTTTGGGACAGTTTGGCACAATCCCAGTGAGCAGAGGTGGGACAGTGATGGATCTGCTGGAGAATTTGGTGGCAAAGGACAAAGCCAGGACTTTGTGGTGGGACAGGACACGGCAGGAATAACACAGGAGCTGTTCCCAAACACAGGGATTCAGCCACAAGGAGCCCCCCTGGCTCTGCAGGTGTGTTTGGGTTTGAGGTGACAGAGAAGATGGAAATTTGGGCTCCACAGCAGCAGAAAGAAAACCCAGCCTCGACCCTGAGTGATGGCATTTGGTTTATTGGAGATGTGAGTTGAAAATCAGCATCATTCTAGCCCAAAACATGACAAAAAATTAGTAGGCAAATCTCTCTTAGTGACAGATTAACACTTTGCTCATTATTTTTATCCAAATATATTAATTTTGTTTACAAACTCTTGAGTAACAGTTAATTAATGACATCAAATCAACTGCTGTATGTTCATCTGTGAATATATGGAGTAGCAGAGGGTTCAAGCAGAGCTGCAGAACTTGAATCTCGTCGTTGAAGAAGTGAGAAGAATTAATTTTGGCAGAGAACAGATCAGTGAAACCACTGCCATTGACTGACTCACATGGAAGGATGATCCCAGCTCCAGGTCTGGTTGGATCCATCTCCACAGAACTGAAGATTTCACTTAAAACTTTGGTCCCTTTTCAGCCAAAGGCCCAGCAGCTGATCCAGATTCTGCCCCAGATCCCTCGTCCAGCCCGTGGCTCTTGGAATCACAGAAATGTTTCACTTTCAGAGGGTGCCCAGGGAGCCACGTCAGGCGCATGTGGCAGGAGATGATTTCCTGGAGAAGGGATTTAAACACACACATTTTATCACCTTGATAAATTTCATCTCCTGCTGACAGGAGGGGCTGTTCACGAGCAATTCCTTACCTGGGTTGGGATTTCATGCAGTAGCACAGTGTAGTCAAACTCAACAAAATCATCTTTCCTGATCTGGGCAGGTGTAAAAAAGGAAAGAATTATCAGGAACACAGGTTTATATTAAAGTGTAACATCTGCTGAGATTCACTGGAGCTCAGGGAAGGTGAGCAGGGCCCCCTGGCTGTGGTTGCTGGCTGGAGTGAGATGGGTTTTCCTGGTGGAAAGATGGAATTAGGAGCACTTCCTGCACGGAATGTTTGAAGGCACCAAGAGCTGTCTGCACTGAAACCAGGTGTGAATCAATTGAATTTAACCCTCAGTTAAATGTGAGAATGACATGAACCCCTCCTTCAGAGAGATGCTGAACAGCTGAGGAGCCAAACTGGCTCCAGAGGGCTCTGGAAGTGCTGCAGGGATGTGCTGCAGGGATGTGCTGCAGGGTTGTGCTGCAGGGTTGTGCTGCAGGGTTGTGCTGCAGGGTTGTGCTGCAGGGTTGTGCTGCAGGGATGTGCTGCAGGTGTCAGGTGTGAGGGGGCAGAGGGTGCTGGGCTCTGCTGTGGGGCTCTCAGCACCTGCAGGAGCCACTCCTGCAGATCCAGGTAAGGACAATTCTCCCAGCAAAACCTGGACAAAGTGCTGGTGCTGAGGTGGAGCTGCTGGTGAGGAGCAGCCCTGGGATTTGGGGAACCCCCTGAGATCAGGGCTCTGTGCTGCCCCTGCCACACTCACCCACTGCCTCACGGACTTCACTTGTGCCAGGGAGTATCTCAAGGTCTCCGTGGACTTCTGCCACATGATGGAGCTGCTGCCAGCCACAGCCAGAGCCCACACTGGCTCCAGGGCGGGCTCAATGTTGCCATAGCTGTCTGCAGGGCGAGGAGAAAGAGAAAATAATATTAGTTCTGGCTGGGCAGCAGAAAAATGACGATGCTCAGAGCAGTTTTGCCTGGCACAGCACCATTCCTGGATGGGGCTCTTCCCTCTGATGTCTCACAGGGATGGGAATGATGCTAAACTGGAAGCTCCAGGGAAGTCTAAAGTGTGGCAGAGCTGACACTGCCAACAGAGGGATCCCCAGGATGAGGTGAGACACCCAAAGCCCCACAATGATGGGAGTCCTTACATAGCTGGGAGAAAAGATGCAATTTTTCCAGGATTTAAAAATTGTGTTGGTCATCCTCAGTGAATTTCCAGCCACAGCTGGGGAGGTGTGTGGGTTTGGGCACTTGTTATTCCTGGAGGACAATCTGCACTGACTTAAAAGTTCTGTGGAGCTGCTTTTAAACCCAAACCACCCTCACAGGATGGTGCTGAGTGCCAGTGGTAAATCCAGAGGGGCTTTGTTCTCCCAAAAATCCCTGGGGAGGTGGGGTTGCTTTGACAGCAGGATGGGCTCAGGGTGCTGCTGTCAGTAACGTGTTTCCTTCTCAAATGCTTGTGTCCTTCATGCCCTTTGAGATCAAATGAAATACAGGTGGGTATTTGGAGGAATATACCTGGAATGTTGTTTCCAGTTATTGGTTTGCTTTGGTGCCTCATCCTTTGGTAAACTCTGTTGTCCTCTTCCTGGATTTCTTTCTTCTCTTTGGTGTTGGAGCACTTGATGCTGACAACAGGAGGAGACTTTTTCTTTGGATACAGCACTGTAGCCAGGCAGTTCCCAGCATCTTCCTGTCAAAGGAGAGCTTAAAACTGTTACTTTAATCAAGGTTTTATTTACCAGCAACTCACTCTTTGTATGAAGCTGTTCAGGGGTTAGGAAAGTGACAAGAAGGATTTTATTTTCCTTTTTTTCCAGGAAAGAGGTTAAAACCGCAAGGCTAAAGGGATTTAACAGAAGGTTTTAATTAATGCTTGTCCTGTTTTCAGGGCATGACAATGCCCTAAGTCATCTTGGAAATATGTTTGTGAGAGCTCAAGAAACATTAATTGATAACAGGAACTTTCATTGTGCCAGCCTTGAAACAAAAATAATCTAAGGTTTCACAGTAAGTTCTGAAAATCATCTGAATTCCATAAAATGTGTGTGAAGGAAGAGGACAGGAAAATGCTGCTGACAGCTGGGA
The DNA here is from genome assembly GCF_001522545.3 of Parus major. Lineage (NCBI taxonomy): Eukaryota > Metazoa > Chordata > Aves > Passeriformes > Paridae > Parus > Parus major. The sequence continues at coordinate 23,637,075 of NC_031778.1, read as the reverse complement.
CAGAGAGAATGGAGGAGGGGGGTGGAATTGGAAAGAACATGGAGCTTTCAACTCTTGATTTCCCATTTTGGGGTGTGGACAGCAGGGGAATGGGGAGCAGGGAGGGGGAATGGGGAGCAGGGAGGGGGAATGGGGAGCAGGAATGGGGAGCAGGAAGGGGTAGGGGGCCCACACTGTCCCACTGTTCCCAAGCTTTGGCCACTGCACTGTTCCACTCAGGCCTTTGGCTGCCTCAATGACCCGAGCAAGAATTCGGGATTGAGGCCTGATGATGACTCAGGTGAGCCTCAGGGCAAAGGCAGGGAGGAGCAGAAAGGCCTTTCCATGGTGGCAGATCCGTTTAGGACACAAATGTGTCTGGTCTGGAGCTGCTGGAGTTGATTTAATGCCCAGGAGGAGGAGGAGCAGCAGGAACTCACCCCAGTCCTGTAGTTCTCAGTGCTGAACTGCAGGTAATACTTGTGGCCAGACTCTGGGATGTTCTGGAAGAGAGAAGAGGGAGCCAGCAATGAAATTAAATCCTTCTGTGCTGCAAGGAGCTCTGAGGAGGGAAGGTCCCTTCTAAAATTCCCTGGTTTTGAGTGCAACATCACTATTTTTAGTCTTTCTTGGTGTTTAAGTACAATTCTGACAGTTTGCAGGGCCCAAAACAAACTTTTTTGTTATTTATCTAACCCTGAGCCTTCCTGTTCCCAGCACACTGTTCCCAGGAAATTTTTAATGATTTAAGGTGAGCGGAGTTTCATATCCACAGCAGACCCTCAGCTCAGCACCTGCCTGTGGTACCTACTCAGAGCTGCAAAATACAGGTAAAAAATTGCTTTAGTCACTCTATTTTTATAAAATCTCCTCCTGGAGCTTTAGGATGAGGCAAGTCCAGTGTGGAGCCAAATCTCCCCAGGAAAGAGATGCAGGAAACAGAGAGGATGAGCTCAGATCTTTTGATAATTTCTTTCTTCTCTGCATCCTCCTTCTCCCCTTCTGCCCTTTTTGTGTACTGCCTCAAATATCATCCTCAAAGTGACAACAGGACATGGGCAGAGTAGTGAAAACTGACTTTGAAATGCAGGATGCAATGAAATTAAGTTTCAAAGGGCCTCAACTTGTGCAGTAACCACATTGAAGTGTAAGATTCTAATTGTTGTAAAGCCACCCAAAAGATGTTACTGCTATGGTTTACAGCACCCCTAATCTGATTAAATTTGGGGGTTTTTGCAGTGACCCAGGATTACTCCTGTAATGTTATCAGTCCCTGTAATGTAATCCAGTGATCCAGGATCAATCCTGCAGGTGAGAGAAGCTGCAGTAGTCAGCAGGACTTTTAAAAGAGCACAGAATTCTGGGTTTTGAAGCAGAGATTCCCTCCTGATTTGCAAGAACTCCCCCATAGTACTGCTAGTAGGTACTACCACCCTACTACTGCTGCCTAGACAGCTTTCAAATGATGCTACACAGCTAAAACAAGTATTTAGTCTGGTGTGAACACCTGAGGCTTCCTGAGCTCACCAGGGAGAAGGGAGAAGCTCCATTTGACATGAAATAATTGTACAAAAGTCTTTGTAGTCCCGAAGGAAAACTTTAATTTCCACTATTTTTCCCACTCTCATCCCAAAATGCCATTACCCAATCCCAGAGTGTGAGCTGAGCAGATGTCTGGCAAGCCCCAGGGAAGCAGCCAAAGATAAAAGTGTCCAAAAAGAGCAGAAAACAAGTGAGTAATTCATTTTTCCATTCAATATCTGGGTCACGGGATTCTTTTACTTCTAGGCCCCAAAGTACTGCAACTTTCCTGACAGATTTTTAGTCCTGGGAAGACCAAAAGAGCAATTTCAGAGCAGCTTCACTGCACGTCCCCAAGGAAGCAGTTTCCAGTCGGTTTCCAGTCGGTTTCCAGTCGGTTTCCACTTCCCTCACTCCCCATGGGCAGGGAAAGGGAGGATTCCTCTCTCCCCATGCCCTGAGGAGGTTCCCATCTCTTCCCCTCTGTTTTCCCAGCAGGATTTTTCCCCTGGGATCAGTTTTTGCCTGGATCACTGAGCAGGGAGAAGCTGGGAAAAGGAGTCGGAGCTGCTCCTGCCACAGATTCTGCCTTTCCCACCAAACATGGGGCTCTGACTGTTGGAAATTAATAGAACCTTTTTAATTGACTTCTAATATTAGGGAGCAGAGCTGTGGTGTTGCACTGTTTGTGTCCAGGTAAGGCTGTGAAATGTCCACCTGGATATTTGAAAATTGGATTTTCTAGTCCAATTTAAGCAAACGCTGCACGAGGTCACCTGGCTCCTCCCTTTCCCCTACTCCTAAATTAGGATTTCCAGGACAGTTTGGGATGGGGAACTGCTCCCAAAAGCTTCCCTTTAAATTCTGGGATCTTCAGCTGGCAAAAACTAATGCTTCATTATCAAAAGTGTATTTTAAAGTGCAGGACAACAACTCCAGGAGCTGCTGTTTCCTAGAAGCTCCTCACTCAAGAGAAAAGAAGGGACAACAAAAATATCTGCATCCAACAGCAAGGTAAGGATTATTCCAGGTTTGGTATTTTGTTGACAGGAAAGAAAGTCTCATTTTACCTGAACTTGAAAGATTTTTCTCCTCTAAGACAGTTCCCAGTCCTGTTTCCAATTACCAGTTTCACCAGCTTGTGGGCTAATAAAGTTACTATTAAATTACAATGCTCGTTATTAAATTTCATTAAAAAATTATCCTGATTTTACAAAATCCACTAATAGAGTAACCAATAGGAAATTAGCTCACTTTCAAAAATAACTAAAAACCAGACAAACCTAAAAAAAAAAACACCAAAAAACACCAATCCAAACATTTCTGCCTCTTGCCTTCACGAAATACAACAAATTCCTTCCAGGAAATTCTTTTCATTTTTTTCCAGGGGAGGACAGGAAAGAGGGAAGTGCCCACTTTTAGTGCATTTCTCCTCTTGTTTTCACAGTGTGCAAAAAAAAAAAAAAGGGGAAATAAACTGCAGAAAGTGATTCCAGGGAGCTCCTACAGCACACTGTGAGGAAATAAGGAACAATTTCACTTCTCTATAATGAGGCAATTATTTCCCTTCCTGTATCATAGGCAGGTGGCTGATAGGGGTTTTTCCACACTCTTTCTCTCCCCACAAATATTTACTTATTCTTCAGCCAGGCACAGGTGTTTATATATGGAAATATTTACATGTAGACATATGCAAAGTGCCCAGGAAATACAGAAGGAGCACGTGTATGCTTTTGGAGAGCATAAAATAACACAGAGAATTCCTGTCATAGGTTGTTTGTAGCAATTTCACACAAAAACTTAAATATCCCAGGAGCGTGTCCATGTTCAGCACCCAGTGATCTCTGTAATACAAGGGCTGCATTAATTAGTGCATCTGAAAAATTTCTGGCTGGTTTGGAATATCTTTTTTGAACGGGAGGGATTTAACACTACACCCTCTGATTCAGTTTTAGGAGTTGTACAGGACGAGTGGTGGAAGATCTCCAGATCCTGGAAAGGATCCAGTGGAATCCAACGCTGCCTTTGGCACCTCAGACTGGGAAGGCAGAACAAGCAGCCCTTGCTGTGGGGAGCTGCCCAGCAGAATCCAGGATCCAGAATTTGTTGTTCTGGGAAGGCAGAACAAGCAGCCCTTGCTGTGGGGAGCTGCCCAGCAGAATCCAGGATCCAGAATTTGTTGTTCTGGGAAGGCAGAACAAGCAGCCCTTGCTCTCAGGAGCTGCCCAGCAGCGGGAGCACAGGGCTGGATTTAAATCCCATCCCTCGGCTCTCCAGGAAGGTGATGCATTCCTTCCAGGATCTACAGCCCGGGACAAACATTCCCCAGAAGTTTTTGCCTGATCCTGTACTTTCAGAAACTAAATAAGCTGTAAAAAAACCCCAAACCTGGAGGAGGAGAAGGGCTGTACCCCGAGCTCCACCTCAAGCATCCCCAGCAAGCTCCCCATGACGAGAAGGCTCTGTCCCCGTAGCTACTCCTCTCTGGAACTGTCCGGTTCTGTCACCTCAATTCGACGAGATTTTTAGGAGATTAAGGTGTGTTTTCTGGTGGGAACTGCATCGCCTTTAGCTGAAGCTCATGGTATGAGGGAGGGACTGCGGGACAGCAACTCCTGAGGAGAGCCTGGGGTCCCACGAGGGACTGTGGGACAGCGGTCCCTGAGGACACCCGGGTGTCCCTGAGGATGGCACAGACGGACAGCGGTCCCTGAGGACACCCGGCTGTCCCTGAGGATGGCACAGATGGACAGCGGTCCCTGAGGACACCCGGCTGTCCCTGAGGATGGCACAGATGGACAGCGGTCCCTGAGGACACCCGGGTGTCCCTGAGGATGGCACAGACGGACAGCGGTCCCTGAGGACACCCGGCTGTCCCTGAGGATGGGGCAGCGGCTCTGGAGGGACGCGGGAAGGCGCCCGCTGCCCAGCGTGGGAACGCGCTAAGCTCACTTATATATATAGCAACACTAATGTAATAATTACTGTTAATTACACTTTCCCAGCGTCCCTTGACAACCCGCCGGCTCCCCGCTCACCTTCAGCGTAGCCTTGCGGACCTGTCCGAGCGTCCTGAGCCCGCCGACGGATCCCGCCTGGAAGTTGTGGTACAGCAGGGCCACCCTCGCCGCCGCCACGGCCGAGCGGCTGCTGGGCTCCAGCTGCTGCACGGCAGGAGCGGGGCTGCCACGGGGAAGGACGAAGGCGAGGAGCAGCAGGAAGGCGGGCGGTGAGGCTCGGAGCCCCGGCATGGTGCGGGCAGCGGCGGGCACTGGGGCGGGCTGGGCCCCGCTCCCGTACAAATAGCGGGGCCCGGCCCGCTGCTCCCGCCCGCCCTCCGCCCGCTGGCAGCGCCCGCCGGAGAGCCCGGCCCGGCGGCGACTCCCCTTCCTTCATCAGCCCTCCCACCCCGGGGCTTCCACGGGCCGGGGGCTGAGGGGAACTGCGGGCTGAGAGGAGCCGAAGGGCTTGAAGGGAGCCGGGACGTTATGGGAAGCCGGAGATTTAAAGATGCTGGGGGGATTTGAGGGGAGACGAGGGGATTTGAGGGGAGCCAGGGGGTTTTGAGGGGTTCTGAGGGGAGCCAGGGGGATTTGAGGGGCTCTGAGGGGAGCCAGGGGGATTTGAGGGGACCCAGGGGGATTTGAGGGGCTCTCAGGGGAGCCAGGGGGATTTGAGGGGACCCAGGGGGATTTGAGGGGCTCTCAGGGGACCCAGGGGAAGCTGAAGTGTGTCGGGTACTGAGGGGAGCCAAGGGCACTTGATGAGAACCAGGGGTTCTGAGAGGAACCAGGTGGATTTGAGGGGGACTGAGGACTTGGGGAGCAGCCAGGGGAATTTAGAGACACCAGGAATTTTAAGGGGAGCCAGAGGGAATCAAAGGAAGTCAGAGGAGTTTGAGGGGGACCAGGGGTTCTGGAGGGGTTTGAGGGGTGCCCGGGTCCTAAGGGAAGCCGGGAGACTCAAGGGGGACCAGGGGTTCTGAGTGGACATGAGGGGTTCTGGGGTACTCGAGGAGGCCTGGGAGCCACGGGGATTTGAAAGATGCTGGAACTCGAGCAGGTCTTGGGGTTCTGAGGGGAGCCAGGGACATTGAGGGTCACAGGATTTGTGTGAAGGGAGCCTGCAGCTCGAGGCAGATGTGTAATCCTGACACTGATCAGAGCAAACACAGGTAATGGCTGGAAAAAGGCAGTTTGCTCCTTCTCAGTGTTACCACAACTCAACACCTCCCAAAACTCCAGAGCCTCACTCAGACAGTGACACACTTTGCCTGGGACACAGGTGAAATACTCCAAATATAATGCACAAGAAGCATTCATCTCTGGAATAAATCTCACTTAGTGAAGTTTTTGGAACCAGTACAGTCATGTCTTGGTAATGTTAAGAAAATCGACAGAGAAAGCAGCCAGATTCCCTTAAAATTAATTTTGGGACACAAGTGGGCTTGTTGCCTTGTTCCTCCTGGAAGCATCTCTTTTGGAGATACTGAATGTGGTAAAATGTAAAAGGCTGCAGCACTTCCTGTGTTAAAAAAGCTGATTTTTAATGACCTGCTGTATAACCATCCAAGCAGACAGGGGTTTGTATGTGCAGCTGGGAATCTGTTTTTGTGCTCTGCATGAGTATTGGGGCAGGTTTCTGGGCTGGGCCTTAGAGAAGTAAATCAAAATGAAATCAAAACTCTGGTTAGGGCCTCAAACTGTCTCCTGTGGAGCTTTAAGTCTCTCTTTATTACTGGAATGCTTTTTCACAGAACTGGAAGTTTAGTATTTCTGAGGCTTTCCTAAGTGAGGGAAAGAATTATTACAGTAAAGGTCTATCATTCTTTATTACAGTTTTTTTAATACCACCCAGCTCATTTTCCTGAATTTGTTCATTATGATTTTCCCTCCTGAAACAGATTCTGTAATTAACAGTTTGTATCTTTACATTCACCTTCCTCACAGGCCAGGCTGGAGGGGGCTTGGAGAAACCTGGACTCGTGGAAGGTGTCCCTGCCTGGTGTCAAGGTTAGCTGGAGGATGATTTTTATCTTGTTGGGATGAGTGCCACGTTTGTCTCCAATATTTTTCTGGAAGAAATCAAACGTTTCTGGTTTATCCTCGCTGCGGTGACAGCGCCGATGTTCCTTTCAGACTGAAATCCGCAGGCTGATTGCCCTCGGCTGGCACTGGCGGGGTTTGGGCAGTGCCAGCTGTGTCCTGCTGTCCCCTTCCTGCCCTTCCACAAACACCCTGGGCGTGGGATGAGCGCCGAGGATGCCGTGGGAGCGCAGGAAGCGCAGATCCGTGGCAAGGCGATGGATGGAGCGGGGATGGGCGCTGAGGAGATTTGTGTTCAGGATGTCGGGCAGGGTGGGAGCGGCTTCTCCTGCTCACACCGCTCAGGGAAGGAGTGAAACCCACCCCGCGCAGGGCTTGCACACTCACAGCTTCCGTGCCTTTGACTGTGGGGCTGTTTCTTAAAAAGAGGTGAAAGCCTCCAAATTGTCACAAAAAGCCTGCCAGGCTCAGAGCCCAGCGCTGAGACGCTGCCCCCCTCCCTGACTTTGGATGCACTTCCTTTTCCCTCGCCTTCTCCTCCTTTTCCTGCTGTCCCAGTGACAGGGCAGTTTCCTTCCTCCCGAGAGCAAGCAGGAGGCTGTGAGTAAGCCAGAGTCGGTGTGACAAGGGCACTGAACCCCTGTGACAAAGCAGGGACAATCCCAGGGCAGTTTCCTACACTTCTGCAGAGATCATGTGCCGTTGATCTGAATTTACAAAACAATTTGACTTGGGGAAAAACAAAAGCTCAGATGCTGAACAGGTCCAGGTCAAGGCTGGGGGATGTTTGTAAATGTGTACAAACACGAGGTTTGGGCTTCCACAACATTTAGGAAATGTATTTGTCTCAAGCTCCGAGGGTTTTGGACCCTCAAAAGCTGGAAGTGCATCCCCTGCAGTGTCAGAGCTGAACCAAAGGAGCTGCAGTGAATTACCTGGCCTGAAGGGATGCGTCACTGCTGGAGTGAGGGGAGCACCAGGATGATCAGAGGGACGGAGCAGCTCTGCTGGGAGGAAAGGCTGGAGAATTGGGATTGCTCAGCCTGGAGAAGCTTTGGGGTGACCTCACTGTGGCCTCATCTGAAGGGCCTGCAAGAAGGATGGAGGGGGGACTATTGACAAGAGATGGAGGGACAGGACAGAGGGAATTGCTTCCCACTGCCAGAGGACAGGGAGAGATGGGATATTGGGAAGGAATTCCTGGCTGGCAGGGTGGGCAGTGCCCGGCACAGAGTGCCCAGAGCAGAACCCCGGGATCCCTGGCAGTGCCCAAGGCCAGGTTGAACACTGGGGCTTGGATCTACCTGGGACAGTGGGAGGTGTCCCTGCCATGGCAGGGGTGGGATGGGGTGGGATTTAAGGTCCTTTCCAACCCAAACCATTCCATAATTCCATGATTCTGTATATTCTGGTTAATTAGAATGTGGTGCAGGGAGGTTTTGTCCTTTACAGTATTTTTCCCTCTCATCCCACACAATTTGCTCCAGCCCCAGAGAGGATGGTGCTGGTGTCAGTTCCATCTCCCAGAGCCTCTCTCCTTCACCCCTTCTCCGTTCTCCTTTAGGAACCAGGACATTCTGGGAAGCTTCCCAAGGTGGTTTGCATCACACTTTTGTCACAGCTGACTTGGACCCTTTGGAACTGGAAACCAGGCTTGGTTCAGGCAGTGCCTCTAAAAAGCATTCTGAGATTTGCATTGTCCTTCTTCATACATCAAGTGCTTATTTAGAGGCCAATTTTTCTGAATTAGTTTCGTATTTGGAGGCTTTTGCTATATCCCTGTACACACTAGACCTCACTGGCTCACAATCATTACCAGCTGACTGTAATTTAATACAGTGAATTTGGACAAAATTCACTTTATTTGGTTGTGCAACTTTTCCAGTTTTAACTTCACCATCTTGCTGTAGTTAAGAACAAGTTCTGATACTTGATTTTATCTGATGTGGGATTTATTCTCAATAATTAATCCCAAGAATTTATTTTCAATTAGCCTCCAGGTATTTTGCTGGGTAAATCAAGAATTGGTCACCTTTTAATACATTTCTGGGCTGACCTTACAGGAATAAAATATAGGTATTGCTTTAGTGTGACTCATTTTTTCCAGGAAAATTTGGGTTTGAAGGCTTCTGATTATTTTTAAATCACGGATAGGATTTATTTTTTTTTTAAGAAATATTTATATTTTGTGTCAGCAGCATTTCTGTCACTCCAGTCTCGTGCAAATTTTCTCTCTCCATCTTTCTTGTAGCTCCTTTCAGGCCATAATCAGATCACCCCAGCACTTGACTTTTAAGGGACAATATTTAAGTCAGCCAGGAAGTTCTGGTAACAACTTCTGGTCAAAACCAAACTTGTTGGTGCTGTTTCCATTATTTTGTGTATTCTTATGCTGGGTTAGAAATGTGTGCCAAGATCCCATGCAATTGAAATGGCATCAGGAGGTTTCAGAGCTCTCTTAGCTGCTGTTCCTGCTTTTCCAGTGAATTATCCATCAGCACTTCTGCTCCCGGTGCTTGGAGGCTCCTCCAGCCTGAAGGTTGATGGTGTAAAGTCACCTTCAATGCCCCATTTAATTCGATTTGGTGTTTTTACTGATGTATTGATTTATGTTGAATCAATAATTTTGCAGTGTTGGACATTCCCACACAGAAAAGTCCCCTTGTGAACCTAGTGAAACAGAGAAGCACAGAAACTCCCAAGCACGTGAGCATTTACAGGATCCTCTTTTATTGCACTTCCCCAAATGCTGTTTTGCAAGGAAATAGGAATAAATCTGCCATGACCTAATCCCAGGAAAGTGAAAGGGCATGGATTATAAACAGGGAGTCAATCATTGCAGATGATCACTGTGATTCTGACACTGCAGAGACACAGAGCATTTGGCAAACCTCTTTTGGATCATTTCATTCTGGAGCTGCTATGGAACAGAGAAACCTCTCCAGACAAACAAATCCCTTCCATGCCCAGTGAGATCCCATCACCCAGGGATGTAAATAATCACAGGGGCAGTAAATAATCCCTGTTAATAACCTGAAATCACCCTGCTGCCTCAGGAAACTGTAACAAATGCATGTGGGATCATGCTCAGGCCTGTTTAAAAACAAACAGTAATTAAAGCAGCCCTTTGGAGCTGAGCTGCTGAGGGGAATATTTGCTTTTTGGAGTGCTTGATGGCTGTCACAGGGGAGCTCAGCTGGGATGTTTGGTTGTTGGGCAGCTCTTGCAGCTGTTCTGTCTCTCCAGAGATGTTTGGGCAGATCCCTAAAAGATGGGAATCTGAAATGAAGCCTCTAAAGCACGGTTCAAATGGAATTCCTGGCAGATCATGGATGTAGAGGCACAACCCCTCACCCCATAAATCTTTAATTTGTTTGAGGCTAACATTTACTTACCTGATAGCAATAAAAATCCCCTTGTAATGCTGACTTTTTGACACTGATTCTGTCAAGATTCAGTGTGTGTCCCTGTGAAACGAGGGTTGCAACAGCACAGCACCTTGGGAGGTGTTTTGGTTGCACAATGTTTGGAGAAGGCATTAAATATTTGCACAACAAGGGGGTGATGGCTCAGGGATGTTTGAAATAAGGTGAGGACAGGAGAGGGATTCTCACCAAAATTCCTCAGTGTTGTCTCACCTCTCTGCAAGGTGAGAGTGGGCCCTCAGAGAGGAAGCAATTTTCCATGTCCTGCTCACTGGGTCCCCCTCTCTGTCCCCTCTCTGTCCCCTCTCTGTCCCCTCTCTGTCCCCTCTCTGTCCCCTCTCTGTCCCCTCTCTGTCCCCTCTCTGTCCCCTCTCTGTCCCTTTGCAGTGCCCTTTTCCAGGAGCTGGGATGCTGAGCTCTGGGGTTCCTTTCATCAAAAGCCAAAAGGGACAGAAACCCCTGTGGGGACAGCCCTGCACTGACACTGCTCTGGGCACACCTCAAAGGTGATCCTGACATTCTTTATTTCATCATTTTTAGCATCTCTTAGACAAAAACACAAAAACATTCCTCATTGAGATCTTCCTTCAGTAATGGGGATGTTATTTGGAATGGAAAACAAGTGGAATTTATTGTTAATTCTGTTCTAAGAATTTGTCTTGAAGAGATTAATTAACTTAAATGTGGCATTTTTTTCTACACATAAGAATTTTGTACTCAGGTTTTTTAAAGCTTTGCTCAAAGTTACACACTTATAGCCTGTATTTATGTCAGTAGATACATTAATTACTCACGGAATTATTCATTGAACTTGATGGTGTGGGGATCTTTTCTAGCCTTAATGATTCTGGGATTCTATCACTCAATTTTCAGCCCACCCTATAAGATGTGTGGTGACAATTTGCAGGTTTTTAGTTTTACTCTTCTGCAGGATTCCCAGTAACCAGGTGATTGAAGCAGATTGAGCACCTTGACAGCAGGAAAGGCAGCTTACTCTTCAGGAACCCCTACAGTTATTTCAAAGAACAAATCAAAATCCACACTGTGGTTTGTTTGTATTGCAAAGTTCATATTTGATTATTGTAGGCACCACTTCTGGGACTTAAAAATCAACTAGGATTGCATTTTAACCTGAGTATTAGATGGACATGGAATTAAAACATCAGAGCAGCTATGTCCAGTTCTTTAAGTAGTTAATGTATAGAAAATCTCATTTCCATGCTGATGAACGGTTTGGTTTCTATCACCTCTCACTGATCAGTGAATTATCTCACAATAATCTTGTTTGCTTGGTTGTGATTAGCAATAACTCCTCCTTTGTTCTTTTCTGCATCACTGTGTGTTCCCAGAACTTGTGAGAAAATGATCTTTTTCCCCTGGATTAGTCACGGTGTTTTGACAAACATGGCCTTGTTTCCTCATGAAATGTATCGGCACCACTCTGTTTATTTCTCCAGTCTTAACCAGCAGGAGGATGGGGGAGTCCAGCTGAACATTTAGATGAAAAAATCTGGTGAAATTAGAGTTTTTACAAAGTTCAGTGTGGTGCTTTTCATGAGTATCGGAGTGCCTGACCAGTGTTTATCCTGTAAAAACTCCAAGGGCCAGGCAGGAGCTGTGAGCTCAGCATGGCTTTGATCCAGTCATCAACAGCCCAAAGGACTTCCAAACATTCTGAGCTCAAGGAACAGTTTGTGAGGAGCAGGAGAGGGGCACAGTCATTCCCAGCAGCTTGAATTCCACTTGGAGGGACTACAAGGAGAAAGCTCTTCCACCCCTGGGGAAGGGGAGGGAGGTTGTGTGATCAAACACATCAACAACCCCATCCCAGAGAGGGAGTGACCGTGGCTGTGCTCACCATTCCTGTGTTCACTGGGAAAATGGATCAGAAATGCTGGAATGGGCACTAATGTTCAGTGGTTTTCCTGTAGATTGAGAGTTTGTAGGAGAAACAGCAAATGAAAGTTGGGGAAGTTTCATGTCTAAATGTATGTTTAATGTCTAAATGGTGGTTCTGGCTTGGCAAATGAGCCTTGGGTACCTCCAAATGTTCACAGAATCATGGAGTTCCAGAATGGATGGGTTGGAAGGGACTTTAAATCTCTCATCCCAACCCTTGCCATGGGCAGGGACACCTTCCACTATCCCAGGCTGCTCCAGCCTGGCCTGGCACACTTCCAGGGATCCAGGGGCAGCCACAGCTTCTCTGGGAATTCCATCCCAGCTCCTCCCCACCCTCCCAGGGAGGGATTTGGGTTATAACATTTGGGTTTGGCTTAGAATATAAAACCATGGCCAGGATGGGTTTGTTAATTTTATTTTTTTTTCCAAAGAAAAAAATGCCTTCAGAGCTGTGGGATTTTATTCTTCCTGGTATTGGTGCTATAGAATGTGCTGAACTATTTGTATGGATGAAATGAACTAAATTATCCCAGATCAAAGAATTTGCTGCCAGCTAAAAGCCTGGTGCTATAATTTTTTATTAAGAATAGATCTCTTTAGATTGGCCATGTGTTCACAAACAACACAGTGCCACATCCATATAAATTATAAATAAATTTGTGTATATAGTGAGAGAGGTGTAACCCATGACTGAAGTGATACTGTGGCTGAATCCCTGATACCATCCACCTTTCCCTCTGAAAGGATTTCTAATTGAGTATTTTATTGTCCAAACAAATACAGAAAGTTTAAGGGAAATTCTTACATACAGGAAAAAGGGAGAACTTTCCCTTTTTTCTATGTAAGCTGTTGCAGAGTTTCTCTGCAGAAAGCTCCAACGTGTATTGACATTTTGGTTTCCTTTTTTCCCCTAATCCTGGCTGCCCTCCATTCCAGAGGAGAACAATGGGAGGGGAGTGAGTGCTGAGGGTATTTAAAGCACAATCATGGGAAATGCTCCCATCAGCACAGAGCCCTTTTCCTTCCCCTGGCAAATCCTCTGGCCGTGCTGCAGCCTCTGGATGCACGAGCCTGTTCCCTAAGGGAATTGTTAACAACATGGAAAACTCCTGTATTCCAGTGGCAGCATCGGAAGGGCACAAGGGGACCTCATCCAAGGCCCCAGATCCACCTTCCTGGTGAATTCAGAAGGTGCTGCTGGGGGAGTTACACTGATTTTAACACCTCTAAAGGTCAGAGATTTATTTTTAATGAATTATTTTTCCCAGGCTTCTTAAATCTAATGATCAACTGTCCATATTTGTAGTGATTGCAAGGTTTGAGAGGCAGCAGAGTAAATCTGGTGTAGGTATAAATTGCCTTTTTTTGGCAATTTATACCTCCTTGGAAGGGAGGGGAGTGACATTAGTATTTCATGTGGTTGGGAGAGGAAATGCCTGGCAGTCCCAGGGGAAGAGTCACAGCACCTGTGCTGAGCTCACCCAGGTTTTTTGGCAGGAATGATCTGATTGCTCATCATGAATGGAACAGAAAACAATTCTGACACGAAGCAAGAGCAGCCTGGCTCAGGAGGTGCCATGGCTGCAATCAGAGAAGGTTTCAGTGAGCTGGAGAAGGTAACAGAAATACCTTGTGTGTTACAAGAAATGTGAGGGGGTACAAGATCAGTACCAAAAATCAAACCAAATGAATTCTTCCTCCTTTTATTTTTGCTGTGTTTCCATCTTTCCATTTACTGTGTTTCCTTGGCAAAGCAAGGAAGGGACAGGAGTTTAGGAGAGTCTGGTTCAGGTCAGTCTTGCTGATAAAGCAATTTGGGTTTCCCTGATCAATCTGTTTCATTAACTAAAAATGCAGAATTGAAGAAGTTGTTGGATATTTTTTCATTTTTCTGCAGTTGGCTGCAGGAGACTTTTCTCAGACTGTTGGCTGAGGGTTGGGGGTGTCCAACCTGGAGAAGAGAAAGTTCTGGGGAGATTTAACTGGGGCCTTCCAAGACCTAAAGGGAGCCTGAAAGAGCTGGAGAGGGACCTTGGAATGCCAGGACAAGGGGAAATGCATTTAAACTAAAGTGGGAGAAACTTAGATGGGATCCTGGGAAGGACTCACTCCCTCTGAGGGTGGGGAGGGGCTGGGATGGAATTCCCAGAGCAGCTCTGGATGTTCTTGGATCCCTGGCAGTGGCCAAGGCCAGCTTGGATCAGCCTGGCATAGTGGAAGGTGTCCCTGCCCATGGCAGGGGTGGGGCTGGATGAGCTTTAAAGTCCTTCCATCCCAAAGCATTCCACGATTCCAACCCAAAGATAACCTGGTTATGGAGCCAGCAGTGTCTGGGGGCTAAAGCACCTTCCCAGCTGTTGATCAGAACAGGAACTTGACATCTTATCCCTGTTTCTTCTTGCTTATCCCTTAGCTGAGAGGTGATGGGAACAAGAGCAGGAGCATCCCCAAACCCTGGGAGTGGGACCCTTTGGGAGTGGGACCCTTTGGGAGTGGGGTTGGGACCCTTTGGGAGGGGAGTGGGACCCTTTGGGAGGGGAGTGGGACCCTTTGGGAGGGGAGTGGGACCCTTTGGGAGGGGAGTGGGACACTTTGGGAGTGGCACTTTCATAACCATTCTTGGCTTTGTGGCTTATCCTGAGCCAACAGAAGCAACAAGAAATTGTCACTTCAGGGCCAGCATTTGGTGCCAGCTCCGAGAAAAGCAGGATGGCTGTGGCAGGTATTAAACATCCCCAATAAATCCTGGAGGAGGATCCCAGGGTAACAATGCCTGCTTGCCAAATCTGTTTGCAGAGTGCACAAAGCAATGAGGAAAGTATTGCAACAGCACAAAGGTTTTCTGACAGATCCTCCACAGGCTGCTGCGTCAGCAGAGCTGTGTGTTGGTGCTTTTCTTCCAGCCCCAAACTGGGATTGAGCCAGGCGCTGCATCCATGGGGATTGGGATGCTGTGGCTGTAGGATAACTCCCCAACCGAGGCCCCCAGGGAGCCAGTTGTGCTGTTTGGAACCCATTTATTTTCCCTCATTTCCTTGGAGATGTGTGTGGGGAGCAGTGATTCATCCAGGCCCTCTTCCCAGTCCCGTGGGATGTGTTTCTTTCCCATTTCCTGGAAGCATTTGTGTTTAGGGAAGGTTGCTGGGCCACGAGGAGCTGCTGGACACCATCCACAGCCACTATCAGGCATTTTCTGCTGGGTGGAACTCCCTGAAAATCCCAGCCCTTCAGCCTTGTAGGGAAATCACTTTTCCAGGGGAGCACACAGGGTGTGAGGCTGGCTCTGGGAAATATTCCCAGGGAAGAAAGGCTGGGAATGTGCTGACAGCAGCACTGCTCTTTCAGGTGTCAGTGTAAGAAGCTTATAAAAAGCTCCTTCTTGCTTGGTGAGCAGAAAGTGCAGGGAAATGGGCTGGGAATGTGTGGACTAGAAGCTGAAATGATGTTGGGACAGCTCAGGCTGGAAGCAGGAATGCTAAACAAATTCTAGACAAAAAAATGATACAAAGCTGATGAATTATGACCAATTTGCAGCGTGACTTTGGTGAAGTGACTTTGGAAAAGAAGGGTCTGGAGTGCTGAGGATGCAGATTTGGGAGCCCTGACTATGAGAGCTGCGATCTGGGTTTTGGTGGTGGTGCCATCCCTCCTGCCCAGCACCACCAGAGCAGGGCTCAGATGTGCCTCGTCCCACCCCTTATCTCCAGCACATCTGCTGGCTCCAATTCCCTGCAAGAATCAGATTTTAAGGAGTTAGAAAAGCCCTCATCAGTTGTTTCCCCTCTTTTGGTGGAGATGTAAACTCAGAGAAGCCAAGCACAACACCCCAGTGGTTACCAGGGCTCGGACAGAGCCTGACGGGTGCATTCCCAAGGGAATGAGGAGTCCGTTCCCCAGCAGGCTGGGTGGAAATTGGATCCAGGGAATTCAGCTGGAGATCCTGGAGCCAAGGCCTGTCCCAAAGCACTTCTTGTTGGAGTGGAACATAAGAAGTGTGAGTTCATAGTTTGCCAGCAAACTCGAACAAGGAAGCAAACACTCCAGCTGCAGGATGGGATGTTCTTACTTGGCATGGCTCTCTAAAGCAGGATTTTTATCTGTTCCCTTTCCTGAGTTCAGTTTTCTCTCCCCATTTTCCATTCCCTATCACTTTCCAGAGCCATGCCCTTGGCACTTGTTGTCAGATGTCAGATATTTGAACTTGGAGTTGCATTTTCTATGAATGCTTTGTGGTTGTGGAGCTCAAATTTCCAGGAAAAAAAAAAAAAAAGGCAGCTGTATTTGCCTTCCAGATAAGAGAAAAAAGAAACTTTATTTATTTTCTCTTCAATTTTTTCTAATCTGACTTCATCTTCTGGTTACCATGCAGAGAGTGATGGAGTCCCCATCCCTGGAAGTGTTCAAAAATCCTGAGAATGTGGTGTAGTGCTAGGTTAACAGCTGGACTGATGGTCCTGGAGGTCCTTTCCAGCTGCAGGGATTCTGGGATGAATCTAAAAGGACAAAGAAGTTGTGGTTCAAAAGGGTTTCAGCTCCTCTGAGTGTAACCAAATCAGATTGCACAGGAGATGTCCATGGCCAGGTCAGCATGGAGGGATTTCCTTCCCCATCCAAGGAGAAATTGGTTTATATGTGCAATTACAGTCATTTAAATATTAATATCATTGGGAATGTTATTCCCAATGGGAGCAGGGAGAGGTAAAATCCCATGTGGCCTTCCCATATCTCTGGGATCCATTCCTTGTGCTGGTAGTAAGGGGTGGGTGGAATTCAGGATTTGCCTAAATGGAAGAGGTAAATACAGAAATAAACCAAGTTGTGAGGGAAAGGTTCTTCAAGCACAGCACAATTTCTACTAAAACAATCTGAGAGCTTGCTTTACTCATTTCCCTCTGCACCAACAAGGTTATTTTCAAAGAATTCTGTTCTTTTCCTCCTTTTCAAGGAACATGTGGAGCCCAGGACCAGCTCTGAGGATTTGTCCTGCCTCGTGGGAAGAAGGTGAGTCCTGGAGGTCCCCTAAGAAATGACAAAATTTTCCAAAATTTTCCAATCTGGAATGACCTTTCCTTCAAACTCTGGCCTAGGGAAAATTCCCTTCACATTTCCTTTGTGGGGATGAGCTGGCTGTGGTGCCAGGAAAGGTGAGGGGAATATTTCAGACACTCACCTGTAGGACTTGTATTTATTCACTTGTCATTTATGGGGAACAAGGTGAACCCACTCGTTTCCTTCTCTCAGGCCATGAATAATATTGAGGAAATTGTTTGCACTTAGAAACCACAAGGTGGGGAGCTCAGGGATATAAAAATGCAAAGAATTGTAATCTGTGAGTGAAACTGGGAAATCAAGTGTTGAGCAAGGTGCTTCTAAAGGAAATTATATATTTTCAGAATTAGATCACAATTTTTTTTTCTGTGCAAAATAATTTCTTATTCACTCTTTGAAAGAAATAAAAAAGAAAATTGCATTTCATCTCCCTCTCCAGCCCTTTAACAAATACTTGGGCAGAACTTCTTGTCCTCTAATTTGAATTATCAGTTTGTGAAATAGTTTTTCCTCCCTTCTCCAGCTTGTTTCCAGTTCTTTGCCTATAAGGAAATAATTATTCTCCCCCTTTCCCACCCTTTTCTCCTTTCCTTGAGCTTTTTGTAATTCTTTCCCCCATGGTATCACGTTCTTGGGTTATGAAGCAAAGTCCCATACTCTGAGACAGAGCTGGGTGTGTGGAGATGACTGAGGATTATTGGAATAATTGTGATTTTTCATTTTTGGTTTTATTTTAAACAATTTCAACCCAATGAGAATATTTAACATAACCACATCAGCTACAAAGACAGAATTTAATCGAATTTCCTCAGATCCAAGGCCTGGGAGAGCTGGTGAGAAGGAATTCCACAGAGGGGAGGAATTAATTTGAAAGTGAGGGATCAGGTGTACCAGCAAAGGAATTAAAGTTCAGGGAACAACCGGACCACTGAACCAAGCTGTTTGCTTGGAAAGTTCTCCAGACTGCAGCAGAGAGAAGGAAAAAAATCCACCCCACCTTAGCCAGGTCTTGGAAAGTCTCCAGCAAAGTTCAGCCCCTGGAGGGCAGAGGAAATGCCTGAGGAGGAACTGCTGGACGTGCAGAAAATGCTCAGCCTCGGGCGGGGGGAAAGCAGGAGCCTGACAGGAGATCTGCCTTTGGAATGAAGGAGCAGAGGGAGAGAACTCAGAGCTGAGAGGGGACAGCAGGAGGCTGGAATGAGGAGGTGCTGCCGGATCCTTGGAGTGCCAGGTGCTGGGAGCAGCCCTGGCTTTGGGAACAGGATGATCTCTGTGGTTACAGGGGATGGATGGATGGATGGATGGATGTACAAGGGGATGCTGCAGCCCTGCCACGGAGCCAGGGGGAAGCAGTTCCCTCTCCCATCCATTTCTGGGCTTCCATCACTCCCGTTCCCAGAGGATGAGGAGCCCTGGTGACAATGAGCTCTCCTGGCCTTCAGCCAGAGGAGGGAAGCAGAGCCCTTGACCAGGGTGGGAACTTCCTTCATTCCCAGGGCACTGAGGCTGGGTGGCACCAACCTGCAGCACCTGATTCAGGATCAAAGCTTCCTCCTGAAATTCCAGGGTTAGTCATGAAATCCTTCATGTCCATCCCGCTGGATGAAACAGGAGAGTTTTATGAAGTTTAAATGTTTTGAGAATACATCTTTTCAAAGATGATCTCTCCAGGAAATGCTTTGCTTCAGTGGCTCTCAGGCAGCCGTAGTTGTTCAGTATTTCCACCTGGGGATTTTTAAAACTTAGCACTGTTAAGATCCACCAGGAATTTGTGTATCCTGAGGAAAACAGGGACAAAGTTGTGCATGGAGCCAGGTTCAAGTGTTACCTAGAAATTCAATTCTAGTCCCCACAGCCTGAAGGTCTGAAATCCCAGAATCCCAGACTGGTTTGGGTGGGAAGGGACCTGAAAATCATCTCATACCACACCTTCCACACCTTCCAGGGCTCCAGGCCCTGGCCAGCCTGGCCTGGAACATCCAAAAAGTCCTCCCGAAAGTCCTGGCTTGGCTGAGGAGCTGCACATCATTAATGTGCAAAACACTCTCCTGGGAGGCGTTTTTTACTCCATTACCTGAGCTGGCTGTTGGAGAAGGAGCCTTGGGAAGAGCTGTGAATTTCAGGAAGGATGCAGACCAACATTTAACAGTGTGGAACGAGGAGCCACAAACCCACCCCACTCAGTGCTCGTGTGACTCAGCAGAGGCAGGAGCTGTTTGCTTTGGCACAGGATCCCTCCCAGCCACAGGAGCTTCCTCAGGCCAGGATCTTTGCTCTCAGAGAGATTTATGGGGCAGAAAAGCTTCCTCAGCCTCTTCCCAGCACTTTGAAGAAATCACATTTGAAGAAATCACGCTCATCTTGGAATGCTGCAGAAACTCCCAATAACATTTGAGTGAGACAGAGGTTTGTAATCACCCATTCCTCAGCACGTGGAGTGATTAAAAACTGTTTGTGTGCCTGTGTATGACAGATCCTTCATCCCTTGGGAGGAAACCATGAGATTTTTCCTTCAGAAGATGGACAATGGGGAAATGATGGTGGAGTCAGTTTAACCATGTGAAATACAGCTCCTGCTTCGTTGCAGTGTTGAAGCACCTTCCCAAAGCCAGCAGTAACACTGAGGAGCTGAACCCTGAAACTCATCCTCGTTTCCTGGGAATATTTACTGTCCTGAGTGCTCCCTGCACCTGATTGATCTGGGCAGTGCAAGGAGAGGAGGCCACAGGCACAAGGATTTTATGGCCCCTATAAAGTCCTGTACACAGCTTTTCCTCCATCTGCTGCTGTTAAACACAACATTTGGGATCATGTGGCACTGTAAGTGCTCTGGTTTATGGGGAGGCAGCATCTGTAATAAACATGCTAAAGCCTGAGTTTTAGAGCAATCCACTGTATTTATCTTGGACATAAACACTTTCCTGGCTGAACCCACAGGAACATCACAGCCACGAGCCTCAGGCACAGCAAGGGCACAGCCAAGGTGAAGGTGATGGGGAAGAAAGGCAAATACTGGGAATTAGCAAGTGGAAAACTTGTCTTTTTCACCTGTTAAATATTCTGGATACATGGCTGTAATTTCTTACACTCTGATAATTACTCTGATGTTACACAGGACAAGAGAAATACAACCCCAGGCTCGATTTAGCTTTGCTTTCCAAAGTTATCCATTCTAGCTGTGGATAGAAATGGTCTCCCTGGAATTAGGAAACTCCAGGTGGCTCTGCAAAGTCAATTATCTTTGAGCTCCCTCAAGTGGCAATAAAATCTTGGAATTTGTTACTGGAATCCTCGAGTTTGTCACAGAAACCCTTGAGTTTGTCACTGGACTCCTCAAGTTTGTCACAGAAACCCTCGAGTTTTTTACAAACCCTCTTGAGTTTGTCACTAAATCCTCAAGTTTATCAGTGGAATCCTTGAGTTTTTTACAAAAACCCTGGAGTTTGTCATAGAAACCCTGGAGTTTGTCATAGAAATCCTCAAGTTTGTCACTGGAATCCTCAAGTTTGATACAGAAACCCTCAAGTTTTTTACAAAACCCCTTGAGTTTGTCACTGAAACCCTCGAGTCTTTTACAAAAGTCCTTGAGTTTGTCACTGTAACTCTCAGATTTTTTACAAAAACACCTGAGTTTGTCACTGAAATCCTTGAGTTTGTCACTGAAACTCTCCAATTTGTTGCACAACTGCTTTTCCACCGAAACCTTGTAATTTAAGACCATGTTTTTCACAGGCACTGTAGTAAACTGAGATGCTCAGGTTTCAAGGAATCTAAAGCAGTTCAGAGCAGTTGAACATGATTCATTTAATAACACATTTCTCTTTTGGCAGGTCTCTGAAAAGACATGTACCAAGTGCAGTGAAGCATTTCCTGTCCAAGAGGGGTTTGCAGCTGATTCACAACACGATACCTGCATGTTTTGAGGAGTTGTTTTGACTTTCTTTTATGGTTCCTTAGCAAATTGATGACAGAGTAGCTGGAAGGTGAGTGTCTTGTTCAGCATGTCTGGTAAAACTCAGCCCTTTGCTTTCTATACCTTGTAAAGGGAAATAAATAATTTGGTTTAAATCACAAGTGGTTTTGCCTCATTAAGAGCAAATTTTTTCAAAAAGAGCATCTTTTAATCAGAGAACAATTGATGATGTGCACCAGGATGCAGGTCATTTTTGGTGCAAGAAGATTAAATTTGATGGAAAACTGGAGGTTTTTACAATAAAAAAGTAGCTTTTTCAAGGATTTGTCTAATATGGAAGGAGCCTTTTGGAGCAAACAGCTCAAGAAAAATGACTTTGGAGAAGAGAAGCCTTCCAGTGTTTGAGGCTGGCAAAGGTCCCTTCTAACCCAAACCATGCTGCAATTCCATGATCCCATGACTTTAACACCCAAAACAAGGCCAGTGGAGTGATTTTATAAACTGTTACATTTCCCTGGGTGCTTATTGTGGGCTGGTGGCAGCCTGGCCTGCAAACACACATTTACATTTACTCTTACACTTCCATTTACACTTCCATTTACAATTACACTTACTCTTACATTTACACTTCCATTTACAATTACACTTCCATTTACAATTACACTTCCATTTACACTCACTTATATTTACATTTACTCTTACATTTACACTTCCTCTTACATTTACACTTCCATTTACAATTACGCTTACATTTACACTTACATGTGCACTTACATTTACTCTGACATTTACATTTACTCTTACACTTAGATTTGCATTTACAATTTCTATATTTATTTGATGTTCCTGTTTCCCAGGGCCCCGTCAGGCCTCAGCGGGGCGCTGCCATGGCAACGGGGTCACGTGCCGGGGGGTCGTCATTCGAGGGGCGGTCACGTGTGGGGCGGGGGGTCACGTGTCTGGAGATCACGTGTGGTCGGATCACGTGGCGGGCGCTCACGTGAGGCGGGCGCGATGGCGGAGGAGGAGCGGGCGCTGCTGGGCTCCGATGGCGGCGATGGCGGCGGCTCCCCGGGCCCTCCCCGCGCCCTGCCCGCCGCCTGCGACCCCCGCCGCCTCCCGCACCGCCTGCTCGTCCTGACCCTCATGTGCTTCCTGGGATTCGGTGCGGGCCGGGGGGGCTGCGTGAGGGGGTTTGGGGTGTGGGTGGCGGGCCAGAGCCCTGAGCCGTGCCCTTCTCCCTGCAGGCAGCTACTTCTGCTACGATAACCCGGCCGCTCTGCAGACACAGGTTCAGCGGGTGAGTTCTGCCGCGGGGCTGGGAAATGCAGGACACTGATGGAATACCCGGGCAGAGCGGGAGGTGGGAAATGGGCAGGAATTGTTCCCTGGGCACAGCGGGGCCGGAGGAGCTGCGGCTGCCCCGGGATCCCTGGCACTGCCCAGGGTCATTTGGAGCAACCCGGGATAGTGGAAGGTGGGCTCGGAACTGCTATAGATATATATTATATTGTTGTGTTTTCACAAATATTAAAATGAATGTTATATGTATAAGGTTAGAAAACTTCGTTATATTAATATAATTCCTTCTATTTCTGTTATTGGTGAAACTTTGAAATAGTAGAATAATATACATATATGTTGAGCTATGGCATAGTATTAAAACAAAACTACTTTTGTTTGTATAACCCAAAGACTGAAAAAGATAATTAGAGACCTCCCTGCATTCTTAGATTATCTTATCCAGATAAAGACAGCAGTGACCAGAGCTCTGAGGGAGGAATTTATTGCATTTCTGTGATCAGGGAATGTAAAACTCGGTGGAGCCAAGAAAATTGATTTATTGGGAAGGGGGAGAGTCAAAAACTAAACAAAGAAACATCCAAAACTGAAGAAGAATGTTTGAATATGTATGAGAATTTATGGATATGTAGTAGGATTCTGTTTTTAAGGGACAATCCTTTGTTAGTGAGGTGAATGCAGAGACACCCAGCCATATCTCTAAACTTTATTTTTAATCTCCTAATTGTCTTTCTATTAAACTTCTAAATTCTATAGAAGATATGTGAACCTTGTTTTTCACAGGAACAAAATGGACTTTAAGGCCCTTCCACCCTAACCCATCTGTGAACTACAGAAAATACACTTTGTTTCTAGGTGGTTCTTCCTGAATACTTTGTGTCCCTGCAGCTAGCTCAGGAATAATGACTTTTTACAATTGTCCCGTGTTCTGTAGGACATGAAGGTGAACACAGCCCAGTTCATGGCACTCTATGCCTGGTACTCCTGGCCCAACGTGGTGCTGTGCTTCTTTGGAGGTTTCCTGATAGACAGAGTCTTTGGGATCCGGTGAGTGCTGTCTTTGTGTCCCTCCTGTGCAAGGAATGATGAGCTAGAACTGCAGGTGAAGTTGAAACTTTATATTATAAAGCTTTTCAAGGTTATAATAAACCTTTTCATTATTTTTTTCCCCATGCAGTTTACAATTTTTTAACAATATAGATGAGCTTCCATTCCTTTATAATTTAAATAAAGTTGTTTATAATTTAAATAAATTTCAAAACCACCACCTTGTGCTACCTGTTTTCTATGGGAGTTGTTGAGCTGCATAATTTATTACAGAGACCTTTTAATTGCCCATCCACCTTCCCTTGTTTCTCTGCTGCAGGTCTAAAATAGTGCTTTGTAGGAAAAAAAAAAGGATTCTGCTTATGCATGAAATGCATATTATTCTTTAATTTATTTATTTTTTATTTTAATTATTATTTCTTAATTAAATTTAATTATTCTTAATTTATTTTCTTTCCAGGTTGGGCACTGTCATATTCAGCATCTTTGTGTGTGTTGGGCAGGTGAGTGCCAGGAAGGGAGTGAAGGATGAACTGGGTCTGCAGTTTGTGTTTCACCTGAGACAGCTGAGAGCTGGAATGGGAGAAGCCCGAGCTGTACTGGGAAAGGGAACCTTGGAATGTGCCTGGAATTGTGGGAAGGATCCACCTTTTTTATGTGTTTGATGTGAAATTGGTTGAGGATGACACAGTCCCAGCTGGGCCAGGTTGGACATGACGAAACAGCAGAAGGAGCAAAAGCCAAAAGGAGCAGGACTGTGAAGTATTTCTGGGAAGGGAAAAGCATTTTTGTTCCTGTTTTCAGGCAGTTCAGCTTTGTTCCATACCTGAAATGCACAATTTTCACTCTCCCTCACTGCTGTTTGCAGGTGGTTTTTGCTCTGGGAGCACTGTTCAACACCTTCTGGCTGATGGAAGTGGGCAGATTCATATTTGGGTGAGTGTGGAACGGCAGGTTTGTGCTCTTTGAGGTAAGGCCATCCAGAAACTACAAAAACTAACCCTAGAGAGCTCTCCTAGAAAAGTGCTGCCACTTGGAATCGAAATTGGTGGATTCTGAGACCTCTGAAGCTGAGGAATTCAAGATCTCCCCTTCTTTTTCTTATGTAACTTAGAAAACAAAGCCCAGGACTTTGCAGGTGCTGCTGAATCAAAAACTGGAGCCACCAATCATTCTTCAATCACCACAATTCCCTTTTGAAATCTTTGATTTCTGTTGCCTTGTCTATATAAATACCCATTAAATCTGCTTGTGCACAGCCAGATTCCTCTGGAATTCTGCTCTTGCCAAAGCTTTTATCTTTGCCTGCTGCATTGGAGATGTTTTGGTTGGTTGTGCAGGATCGGGGGCGAGTCCTTGGCGGTGGCTCAGAACACGTATGCAGTGAGCTGGTTCAAGGGCAAGGAGCTGAACCTGGTGTTTGGATTGCAGCTCAGCATGGCCAGAATTGTGAGTTTGCACAGCTGGGAATGGAGAGAGGAGCTGGGCTCCTCATTTCATGGCTCATTCTGGGGGTTTTTAACCAGTGCAGCTGCTCCCAACTGGGGCTGGGGGATGTTCACCAGTGCTCAGCTGGTGGCAGCCTTGGGATTGCAGCCATGGGTCCTTCTCTGAGGGCAAAAGAAGGGGAAAATGGGATTTTTCCTGGTACCTGTCAGCTGGGAATCCTGAATTTAATTCAGCTCCATTTCTGAGCTCGTGCATGTGGGTTTATTCACTTCTCATAAGTGAGAACTCTCCCAGCCTTGTGTAAAATTTCAGTTTGTGATGTTGCAACGATTCATTTGTTACCAGCCCAGCAGGGAATCATTTCTGTCCTGCTTTAAGTTCCCTGGCTAGCATTTTAATGATAAACACTAGTGCCTGGTGTTCCCTGGAGCTGGGAAATGCTGGGATCTTCACTTGGCTCTGCTGTGCCTAGGGGAGCACGGTGAACATGAATATCATGGGATGGATCTACTCCAGAGTTCAGGATCTCCTGGGCTCTGCTGGCCCCAGCACCCTCGGCCTGGCTCTGCTCATAGGTCAGTGATGGTTTGGCTTGTGTCATCTGCATGTGTGTTCATTATTAACCACTTAATAGCATTTATTGACCATTTAGAAACATTTATTAACCACTTAAAAGCATTTATTAACCACTTAAAAACAGCACAAATCTGTTTGAGCTTAGGAAGAGCAATTCCAGCACCTCTTGTATCATATTCTCATTTTCTCTTGGGTTACTGCAGCTCCTGAAATGCTGTGGCATTTTTGGGGTTGCCAAATTCAAGTTTGTGTCTTGTGGAGATGAAATATTTCACATTCTCTCAGCAAAGGACAGGCTTGAAAATTTTTCTGAGGAGTGTCCAAGCTTGCCTGTGGGTATCTGATTGTAGAAGTGAAATTTGAACAATTTTGGGGTGTGTTCCCTTCCCTCAGAGCCATGGGCATGGAGATTTTGGTGTTGGGGATAAGGCCAGGCTTTGTTTCTGTTCCTGCAAGGTGCAGGTGAGGAGCTTGGCCGTGCTGAGGGTGAGTGGTGGTGATGTTTTAAATAAAATAAATGAATGTACATGTTTGTGCTCCAAGGCAGGTGTGTGCCACATGTGTCAGGCTTCGGTTTTACACCTGAACCTTGGAGCTGTGCAGCTCTTGGGCCTTAAAGCTGCTGGTGTACCTTGATGTGTCCAACACAAACTGTACTAATTGGGCTGAAAAATCAAATTACTGCTCGAGTTGTCAGCTGAGCACGTGGTGTTGCCTTCTTCAGGTGGAGTCACTTGTCTGTTCTCACTGGGCTGTGCTTTAATCCTGGCTTACCTGGACAGGAGAGCAGAGAAACTGCTTTGTAAGGAGCAGGGGAAAACAGGTGAGTGCTGGGGCTGGGCTGGAGCTGACCCTGCACTGGGCTGGTTTGCATTTCAGGTCATTCAAGGGGCTGCTGCTCAACATCTCCACAGTCCTAATCATCATTTTTTGGTGTCATTGCCACTGGCTCTGGGTTTTCTTGGAGTTGATTTCCTCAAGGGATGCAGAACCATGGAGCTCTTCCCTGTCAGTGTGTGCTGGGTTGAGTTTTCCATGGGGGAGAACTCAGGCCAATTAAAAATAAACTCAATTTGAGATCCAGTGGAATCCCAGACTGGTTTGGGATGTTACCTTTGATCTCCAGGCAGGGGCAGGGATTTGGGATCACCTGGGTGTTCTCCAGTGGGGATGAATCCCAGATTTGTTTATCTGAGTGATTCCATGCTGTGTCTCACCCCTCTGCAGGAGAAGTGATCAAGCTGACGGATGTGAAGGATTTCTCCTTGTCCTTGTGGCTCATCTTTGTCATCTGTGTCTGTTACTACGCTGCAGTTTTCCCTTTCATTGGCCTGGGGAAGTAAGTGCCACTCACCCTTCCAGCAATTCCCTTGGAATCTGGCCAAGCTTTTAACCAAAATCCTTAAAAACTCCACATTTATCAGCTGTGCTTTGTGGGAATTGCCACTCTGAGTTGTCAGAACTCAGTTTGCTTTCCTGATTAAAACTGGGTACAGGTTTAAAACATGGGATGGAATTTGGTGTCCTGTAGGATTCCTTCCAAATTTACAGCTCACTATTTGGGTGAAATTTTCATTATGAACTTCTTATGTTTTCCCCAAAGTATAATTTGAATGATCCTTAAATTAAAGTCTGTGGAGTCTGATAACAAGCTCCTAAATTAATTATAAATGAGAATCTGGGATATTTATGGCAAAGCTCTATTTAATTTTTCCATAAATGAGATTCTCATGTCTTTGTCTAACTTAATTTTGATTGCACATCCTTCAAGTCTGCATTTTCCTAAATGGATTTTTTTCCTTCCCTCAGGGTTTTCTTTATTGAAAAATTCCGGTTTTCCCCTCAAGAAGCCAGTGCAATTAACAGGTATATTGGGATTGATTTAATAAGGAACACTGCCAGGTTTTAGGATGTGTTTTTGGGCTCTGGGCAGGTGGGAAGAGGTTTGGGATCTCCTGTGAGCTGCATTTAAGTGGAGAAATAATTTACAAGACCCAAGGAATAACTGGGAAATGTGAACATGTTTTTTATTAAAAACAGATGTTCCCACTGGAAAGAAAAAGCTCTGAAGGGTTTTATCTTACTATTTAGTGATTCTTTGCTGAGTGATAAAAGTTTAATAACAGCAATTAAGGTTTAATAAATAAATAAAATAAAGGTTTAATAACAGCACTAAAGGAACTCAATTTTGGTCATTTGAGGATGAATTTGTGATGTGGCCAAACCCCAAAGCAATAAAACCCCACAAGAAAACCCCTGCTGGGCTCAGAGTCTGTCACTGTTTCCTTGAGTGCTGAGCACTTTTGTGTCCTCAAACCTTTGGAAATTTTAAATTATTGGGATTTGGGTGAGGGTGTTTTTTCCTTTTGTCCTCAGAGTTAAGAGAGGCCTCTGTGAGTGTTAAATCTTTGATTTCCCTCTGGTGCAGTGTGGTGTACATCATCTCAGCCCCCATGTCCCCGGTGTTCGGGCTGCTGGTGGATAAAGTTGGCAAGAACATCATCTGGGTGCTGTGTGCTGTGGTGACCACGCTGGCCTCACACATCCTGCTGGCCTTCACCTTCTGGAACCCCTGGATAGCCATGGTAACCTCATTTCCTGGGATTTACACCCAAAGACAATGTCAGATCCTCATTTCAGAAATACAAAACAAGCACTGGGGTTGGCACTGAATTATTCTGTGTGTTGGGAGGTGGAAAAGATTCCTCACTCCATTACTGAATTCCTGTGCCAGGTGCTCACTTCTCTCCTAAAAATTCCTCTTGTAATTTATTTCTGAAGTCTCTTACTCAAACTGCTCTCTTTTCTCCTAAAAATTGTTTAGTTTATTTCTAAATTTTATTTCTATTATTCAAACTGCTCTCTTTTTCTCCTAAAAATTCTTATTTTAGTTTATCTCTGAAGCTTATTACTATTATTGAAACTGCTCTCCTTTCTCCTAAAAATTCTTCTTTTAGTTTATTTCTGAAGCTTATTACCATTACTCAGACTGCCTCTGATGTGCTGAATTGTACCTTTGTAAAAACTTGGATTACTGAGAGCAGATTTCAGGAAATATTTCAGGAAATATTTCCTATTTGGAGCTGAGGGTTATGATGCTCACCAGTGGGGCAGGGATTAAAAACTTTGCTTTTCAAGCATTTTTCTGGTGAGGTGCAGCTCTGGGGGGTGTTCAGTCAAAACACAGAATTTATTTTGGGGGTCACTCCAGTTCCAAGTGTGGATATTTTTGTAGAATTTCCTTGCACAAAGTGTTTCTTGAGCTCCTTTTGGGGAAAGGGAAGGGCAATACCTGAATTTTTGGGGTGTGCCTGTGCTGTAACCCTGTTTGTTGTCCTGTGTCCCAGTGCCTGCTGGGTGTGGCCTATTCCCTGCTGGCCTGTGCCCTGTGGCCCATGGTGGCCTTCGTGGTCCCCGAGCACCAGCTGGGAACTGCCTATGGCTTGTGAGTATTTCCATGGGTTTGTGCCAGGCCAGAGCTCCAGCAGGAGCTGGGGGTGGGCTGGGATTGTCCCAGGTGAATGGGGACAAGGGATGGAGGGGCAGGACCCAGGGAATGGCAGGGCTGGCTGGGATCTTGGGAAGGAATTCCTGGCTGGGAGGGGCTGGATGGATTCCAGTGCAGGGAGATTGCAGGAGAGCTGGAGAGGAACCTTGGCCAAGGGGGAATGGTTTGAAATAAAGGAGAAGAGATTTACTTGGGACATTGGGAAGGGATTGCTCCCTGTGAGGCTGAGGAGGGGCTGGGATGGGATTCCCAGAGCATCCCTGGCAGTGCTGGGAGCAGCCAGGGGCAGTGGGAGGTGTCCCTGCCTTGGGGCTGGGTGAGCTTTACGGTCCCTCCCATCCCAAACCATTCCCTGACTCCTGACACTCTTGAGCCACTGCACCTGAGCAGATCCAACCCATTCCTGGTTGCCAGCTCCTCCAGGTCTGGAGCAGGAATCCCTGCCTGCTTTGGGGATGGGATTTGGGCAGAGCCTGAGGCTGGGGACAGGCACAGGAACTTCTGCAAAGCAACTGAGCCCTGACTCTGCCATGTCCCAAGACATGGGGAATGAGCATCTCTCATGAGCTCCAGGGGCACTGGGGAGCTTTTCCTGAGCAAATCTGAATCCATTTCGCTGAGAGAAGAACTGAGTGGTGTTCCTGCTGTGTCCCAGCATGCAGTCCATCCAGAACCTGGGCCTGGCAGTGATTGCCATAGCAGCTGGAATGATCCTGGACACCAGGGGATACCTGTTCCTCGAGGTCTTCTTCAGTGCCTGTGTTTGCTGTGAGTGTGGGACACCCTGGGAATGGCCTCAGGAAGCTCCACTGGGCTTTTGGGGTTCATATTTCCTGGAAAACAGAAACAATTCCTCTTCTAGAGGTGTCAGCTGGGGCAGTGCTGGGATGAACTCACAGCCAGTGGAGTGCTTGGGGTTTGCCTGAAGTGTGAAGAGTTTCAGTGTTTAAAAAAGGGAGTGAAAGTAGACAAATAATGCTTTTCAAGTATAAATTGCAAATTTAGAATGAAAATAATTTCTGAATGACCACGTGCTGTGAGCACAGGGAGATTTCCAAAACCAGAAAACCCCTCTGAGTTACCGTGAAAATCTTGGTTGTGGGTTCAAGCTGTTCATTTCTTGTCCCTTTCCTTTTGCAGTGTCACTGATAGCTGTGGTGCTGCTGTACTTTGTGAATCACCTCACAGGTGAGTCTTTGCAGCTTCTCTTTACCTCAATTTCTACTTCTGTAAAATCACTCCTCTGATTTCTCAGTGCTCTGAGAACTCCTGGGGGGAGCTTTGATACCAAAGGCAAAAACAATCCCAGTTTTAAAGGTCTCAGAGTGCACATTGCTGCTGTTACAGGTGGTGATCTCAACTGGTCTGCAAAGAAAAGGGCAAAACTGCAAAAAGCAGCTGCTTCTGAGTAAGTACAGAGCCAGGAAATGTCAGAGTCCTCGGGAAATGTTTGTCCTGAAGGGATTAAGGAGATCATTCCTCCAGTCTGATTTATATTGGATTTATTTTCTTACCAGTCTGGTTTAGGATTTCATATCCCTGCCTCCTGTGAATCAATATTTGAGGTAGCTTTATCCAGCTGTCCTTTCCTGGCACTATCCCAATTCCAGGGGTTCTGTGGGATTTGGGATGTCCTGTCTGCAGTAACTGTCCCAGTTCCATGGATTCTGTTTTATTTGGGATTCCCTGCCTGCAGTAACTGTCCCAATTCCATGGATTTTGTTTTATTTGGGATTCCCTGCCTGCAGTAACTGTCCCAATTCCATGGATTGTGTGGGATTTGGGATGCCCTGCCTGCAGTAACTGTCCCAGTTCCATGGATTCTGTTTTATTTGGGATGCCCTGCAGTAACTGTCCCATTTGTTTCAGAAAGGAGAGCTGAGTGAGTGGCAGAGCCTGAGCTGAGCTCTGGCTCCTCCCGGAGCTGCAGTTCCTGCCCTTCCCTGGAGGATCCGCTCACCGGGGCCTTCCAGCGCTGCCTCAGCTCCTGCTTTTTGTTTAAACAATTCCAAAATCCCTTGGTTTGGCTGAGGGCCCTGGCTGAGCTCTGCCACCCCACAAACCCCCAGAGCTCCCAGGTGCAGCTTTGTGTTCCCAGCCAGAGCTCTCCCAGCTCTCTGTCCTCGTGCAAAAACCACTTTGGAAATGTGTTTACAGCTTTGGGTTTCCTTTCATCACTGCAAAAAGAGCCACAGATGCTCCAATGGACTTTTGTTTTGGTTTTTTTTTTAATAATTTTCTGAATTCTGAGGCTGCTGAGCAGTCTTTTATTGCCTTCTCAATTCTCTTTGTATTGTAATGTTTGTTTTAAGGGATGAAAGTTTGTTTAATAGATAGAAGATTGTTCCAGAAGCTCCCCTGAGCACTTTGTAATCTGGGAAAAGCCAAAAGGTTTCTCTTTCTACGGAAATCTTGGAATGAAATAAAAGGAACCTGCAGAAATCAGCCTCTCTCTTTCTTTACACTGAATTATTGATCCCTGCACATCTCAGGGTGGTTCACCCAATACCTCAGAACATTTCCTAGGCATTAAAACAACAATAACGATATTAAAATATGAAATAATGCTGAAACAACAACCATTCCCTGCTTGGCAGGGTTTTCCCTCAGGGCAAACATCTTTTGCCACTTTTCTTTTGCAGAGCAGAAGAGCAGGAGAGGCTCAGAAGGCAGAACGAAGATGATTTGACAAAATTGCTGCCAAAAGCTGATGCCTTTAGTTTCAGGAATAAATACCTGTCCAAACTTGGAGCTCAGGTATCACTAACAGGGGTTCATGGACAATTAAAAACCAGAATAACGAGGGGCTTATTAGAATTTGGCTGTTTTTAACAGCCAGCAACTCCACCTCTGAGTGAAATTCCTGGGATTTGTTCTCAGAAAGAAATCTCCCAGTAATTAAAAACCTAATGAAGGAAAGGAATCAAAGGCTGGCCCAGCTCAGAGGTTGAGGAATGTCTTGATTTTATTTTTTTTTGCAGCTCCCAGCTCATTACTCCTCCTGTTTCTCCACCCTGGCCCACAGAAGTGTGCTGAAATAGCAGCTTGGCCCTGTGAACAGCAGGAATACACTGAATTTCCTGGGACACAGAGCCCAGCCCCAGCAGATGCTCCGTGCTTTGCTGCAAGCCTAGCTCCTAGATTTAAAATATTGCCTAAAACTCCTCCTTCCTGGGCAGTCCAGGGATCCTGCTGGAATTGTGGCTCTGGTGGAAGCTCTGGGTGCCTGCTGCTGCCTCCTGCCTCGAGTTCTCCGTGAGTAGCTGAGGCAGGGCCAGGGTTTGATCTCCAGCTGTGAAAGGGGAAAATTCCATCGTGGAATTGCTGGGATGAGCCTGGATGGAGGTGGGGCTTTCCCAGCCTCTCCTCTTGGACACCTTCCTTCCTCTCTTTCCTTTTTCTGGGAGAAAAAGGTGAGGAAAAGCTGCCAAGGGAATATTTCAGAGGAATCTCCGCTTCCAGACGTGCTCACCCTGGAATTTATCCCAGCTCAGGAACAGCAATAACCTCTCCAAGCCTGAATAATGTGAAAACTGATTCATTTTTAAGAGTTAGTGCCTAAAAAACTATAAAAAGAATTAAAGCAAGAACTGAATTTTGCTTGCAGAGGGCAAAGCCTTGAATTCCATGGTGGAACTCCTCATTTTCCCATCACTTGATGGGAGGCTCCGTGCTGAGCAGGGAGTTCCCAGAGCTCCTGCAGAGTCAATTTTGCTTTGGTTAATTACTCCTCGAGGTAATTGGGTAAATTATCCCTGAACTGAGCTGATCCTGCTTTAAAGGGCAGGAGGTTTGTGGAGCCCCAGGAATATTCCTGGGATGGCTCCAGGGAACAGGGAAAGCTCAGGAGCCTTTGGAGCGTCCTTGGCAGCAGAGAGAGGAGTTTGTTAGAATAAAGATGTTGCATTTCATGTAGAACATTCTTAATATTTTTAATTTCAGCAGAACTCACACTATTAAAGTTGGTTTTAAAGGAGGCTTTCTGCAGTGGAGATTTCTTTGGTATCCTTGGAAAATTCTCACCTTCCTGAAGGAAATTTTGGGTGAAGGTTGTGGCTTCTGAAGGACCATGTGGGAACCCAGAGCAGCAGCTTGGCAGCTCCCTGAGCTCTGCTGCTTTTTCCTGCTCCTCCCTGGAGCTCTGAGCTTGCCTGGGAGGTTTCCTCGTGCTCTTGTGGATTTGGGGTGTTTGGAAATAAAACCTTGCCATGGACACTGGTGCTTGTGGCTGTTGGGGGCTCTGGAGTTGTTTTGGGGGTTGTTGGGGCAGTTTTTTCCCTGATCAGGGGGGAGAGTTTGGGGGAAGTTTCCCTTGGAGGATCCAAAGGCAAAGCTGCTCCCACTGCTGGGTTGAGTTTTTTTCTTGGGGAGGGAGAGAATTAAATTGGATTTTGCTCTTCTGCTTCTCCTGAGCTCTGGCACATTTTGTTTGGAGAAGCTCCTCTGCTGTTCCCTCTGGGCTGACACTCCATGTGTGATCCAAGCCTGCAGCTCCTGTTTTCCTGAGCTTTAGTTCCAGTTTGTGAATTCCCTGCAGCCTTCAGGATCCTTCTCCAGTCCTGGGGGGCTTCTGCAAAGGAGACAAATCCCCCTGGGAGCTGCAGCCCCTCTCTCTGAGCTTTAACCCTCACTGATGAAAAACACCTCCAAAAGAGGAATTCATTGGACCGATTTCCCCAGGATGTTCTTTGTGCTCCTGCCCCAGGTGCCTGAGGAGCCCTTCAGAAGCTGAAATCGGGAACAGCTGGGAAGGAGCTTTCTCCCAAGAAATCCTCCCTTTTCCAGGGATCTCTCACTAGAGGTCAGCACTGCCTCGGGAATGTTGGATAATTGGGATTGAAACCCTCCAGGCTGCCAGGGTTGGTTTTGGTGCCTGATTTCCAGCCCTGCTCCTGGCACAGGGATGGACGGGGTCTGGAGCAGCCTGGGATGGGGGAAGGTGTCCCCACCCAGGGCAGGGTGGTCTTTAAGGTCCTTCCAGCCCAAACCCATCTGTGATTCCACGGAATCCCATGGAATTCCATGGGAAAAGCACCTCAACCCCTCAGTTCTCTTTGATTGAATTACTTCTGAGGTGGGTGAAGTCTTGGTGTTCTCCATCAGGTTCTGGATCCCAGGGGAGGCTCAGGTTGGAATCAGCAGGAATTTCTCCATGGAAAGGGTGGTGAAGCCTTGGAAGGGGCTGCCCAGGGAGGTTTGGAGTGCCCATCCCTGGAGGTGTCCAAGGAATTCCTGGATATGGCACTCAGGGCTCTGGGCTGGAACTTTTCCAGCCTCAGTGATTTTCTGTCTCGAGGTGGAAAACTTCCATGTTTTTTGAACAATTCCAGGGATGTGTCTCCACTAAACTTTCCACGTGGTCAGAATCCTCTGGAATTTGTGGGAATGTTGATGTAAAACCACAGCATGGAAAGCTCATTTCAGCTTTTCCTGACAGGGAATATTCCTTGTTCTGCTCTTTCCCAGGCTCCCCAGGGAATGGTCCCAAGGCTTCCAGAGCTCCAGGAATATTTGGATAATGTTTTCAGGCACAGGTGGGAATGTTGGGATGTCCTGTGCAGGGCCTGGAGTTGGACTTTGATGATCCCTGTGGGTCCCTTCCAGCTCAGGATATTCCAGGATTTGTTTTTCCAGGGAAACAGAGGTGGTAGGTGAAGACAAAACGAGTTTTCCCCTACAGATATCTCTCTGTTTAGTGAACTCTTGGGCAGTAAAATGTGGCAGCAAATCCTGTCCAAAGCTGGGAGCAGCAGATTTCCATGTCCTGGAGCCTCTCCCTTGGCTCTGGCAGGAATGTGGGGAGAAAACTGGGGCAGGCTTGAAGTGACCAGGATAATTCCCCTTAATTAACCCTGACCCATCTCCAGGGTTAATGATGATCCTTCCCAGGAGAGCCTCACAGAAAGGGATCTGTGGGTGCAGATTCCAGCTCTGAGCTGGGCTGGGATCCAGAGGAAATTCTTTATTCCTGTTTTTCCTGTTATTCCTTCAGCAGCTCCTGGGGCTGGGGGTGAATTAACAGCAGCTTGGCATCATTAGGTGTTAATTTCTGATTTCTTTTTCCTGGCAGCCTGCCCTGCTCCATGCATCATCCCCATCCCATCCCCATCCCATCTCATCCCCATCTCATCCCCATCTCATCCCCATCTCATCCCCATCTCATCCCCATTCCCATCCCCATCTCATCCCATCCCATTCCCATCCCCATCCCCATCCCCATCCCCATCCCATCCCAGGCTGCTGCTGAACGAGGACCTGGAGCCAAGTGCAGCCTAATGGGATCTCCCAGCGTTTTCCAGGTGAGTTCTGGAACATTCCAGGGAATGCTGGGCCACCCTCTGGAGCCTCCTGGTGACATCTGCGCTGTCCCAGAGCAGCTCCTGCTGTTCCCCAGCCCTCTGGGGCTGCTTTGGGCATCACAAACCCCTTCCCAAGCTCCAGCAGTGCTTAAATAAGAGCTGGATCCCGGGAATTGTGTTGGGGGTGTTAAAATCAGTATTTATTTGTGAGTCACTCATGGAGGGGGCCCTAATTGGAGCAGGTTTTCTGCTCAGGCCGCAGAACAGGACAATAAAAATCCGAGATTGATGGTTATGAGCAGGTTAAATGGGGATCAAAGTTATAAATTCCAGCCCTGCTGGAGCTGGGATTGGCCACCAGAGATCCTGCTAAGTGCCAGTGCTGTTTAATGAGCTCGTTTATTTGCAGGCCTCCAAGTGTATCAGCTCAGGGAGTTTATAGAAAATGTGTTTAAAATAAACAAAGTGCCAGGGGTCAGCAGTGTTGGATATGGGCTGGGACAAAGAGCCCACAGGGAAAAACAGGAGCTGAAAGTGAAGATTTGGATTTCCAGGGGAGTCTGAGGCTTGGGGAGTGTGAGGAATTCCATCCTTTGGTTCCACACTGCTGGGATTTTGTTTCCTTCTGGTTTTTGATCATTTCAGGGTAAACACAAAGCCTCAGTGTGCTGGGTGTCAGGATATTGGGTAGGGTTGTGGTGGGACATTCCAGAGGGGAAAATGCAGGAGCTGAAAATTGAGATTTGGATTTCCAGGGAAGTCTGAGGTTTGAGGAGCATGAGGAATTCCATCCTATGGTTCCACACTGCTGGGATTTTGTTTCCTTCTGGTTTTTGGTCATTACAAGGCCTCAGTGTAGTGTCAGGAATACTGGGTAGGGTTTGTATTTGCTGGCTCAGATATCCCAGAGGGGAAAAGCAGGAGCTGAAAATGGAGATTTGGATTTCCAGGGAAGTCTGAGGCTTGAGGAGTGTGAGGAATTCCATCCTGTGGCTCTGGAATTTTGGTTTCTCCTGGTTTTTGGTTATTTCACCACAGGGACTGGACCTGCAGCAGATGCAGAAGTTTTTGGGGTGTCCTTGGGAAGCTGGGCTGGAAATCTCTTTATCCATGGGAGTGAAATGTTTCCATTCCCAGCAGCACAAACTTGTTAAAGCTCAGGGAGCCGTGGGGAACTGCTTGGGTTAAAGTTGAATTGTTTTGTTGGGAGATTCCCCTGGTGACTCCAGAGCTTCCCCCTCTGCTGATGGAAGGAGAGGGAATGGGGAGGTCTCTAAAGGGCAGAAAAATGGGAATATTTGGTTAAATATCTGGAGTTCTTTGGTTATAGCTGGTACAGCAAGGCCTGATTTGAAAAGCACAGCATCCACATCCCAGAGATAATTCTGTTCAATTGTTCCCAAACTCCAGAGCTGGAACCTCACAGAGAAAGGCTGGAACTGAGGCTGCTCCTAGAGGAGACAAAATTCCATTTCCTGACTTGCTGAGGGAGATTTTTATAATTGGGATAAAACTCTGAATTAATCCCAGTGGCATCCAAAGCTCCCCACTGCCTCCTTTGCTAGAGAATCATTTGTTTTACCCCAAAGAGCCCCTTTTTTGTTCCTCTGTTAAAAAGTTGATTTTTCTTTAATTTGTGGCTGTGTTTCCTGATTAAACTCCACACTTCCAAAGCCTTTGCAGGGTTTGGGGAGGGAGAATCCTGGGGGATTCAAAGCAGCCTCTGCCTCTTTCCCCCTGCAGCAGCACTTTGGATAAGCAAAAAAAATAATAAAATAAAATTTCTCCCCAGCTCGGGAATAGAGGCAGGAATTCTGTCCTTGCCCAGAGGAGCTGGAAATCCCTGGAATTGTCCAAGGCCAGGGTGGATGAGGCTTGGAGCACACTGGGATGGGGAAGGTTCCCTGCACAGGGAATGGGCTCTGAGATCCCAAATATTCCATGATTCTGTGATTCCTCTGGAAGAGAAAAAAAAGGGAATTAGTGTTTCCTGGAGGTTGTTCCCTCTGGAGAAGGAAATGCTGCTCCAGCTCCCTGGGAGTGCAGGAAAAGCAACCCCAGCTCACATCCGAGGGAAATAAAACACCGGAATGATCCCAATAAATTCCAATAATTGTGCCTGGCAGCATGTGGTAATTTAAAATGGATTAATCTAACGAGCCTTAAAGAGGAATAAATAATAAACATCTCCATGGAATGGGAATGCTGCTCCCTTCCCTGGGGCTGGATATCAGTGAGTGCTCAGAGAGAGCTGGAAAATCAATCTGGGAGGAGAAGGAAGGAGGAATTAACTGCAAGAAATGGGACTGGAGCTGGATGAATGTTCCCAGCATCCATGAAAAGTGGGAATGTGGTGCCTGGAATGGGAAGCAGGTTTGGAATGAGGGTTGGGCTCTCAGGGCTCAGGTGGGATTTTGGATCCCTCCTTTCCTGGCTGGAGCTGGGATTTCTCCATGGAAAATGATGGAGCCCCAGGTGGCTCTTGGCACATCCACATGGAGCCGAGATCCAGGGATAAATCCCAGGGGAAACCTCCCTCCTCTGGAAAAGCAGGAGCAGGCAGGCTCCAGTGGGGGTTTTTCCCTGCTCCTTGATTTCCTGGGATGGGATCTGCCCCTCGCAGGGTTTGGATGCTCTGATCCGGCTGGAGGCAGGAATTCCAATCCCGATATTCCAGCAGGGATGCTGTGGGGTGCAGCCTGGATGTGATCGAGCCCCACCGCTCCCTGTCGTGTTCCTGCCTTTGGATTGGGATTCCCAGCTCTGGAATCACAGCTCAGGATCTGTTCTGGGAGCTTTTCCTCATCTCCCAGCTCCGCTCTCGGGTCCTGCTGGAATCTCCATAGTAACAGAGCAGGGGAAATGTCATTCCTGGGAATTTTATCCTGCTGGGAATATCAGGGCTGGCCGATATTTGTGTTTATTTGTCTCTCCCAGCTCCTCCCGGGGCTGTGGATGTGGCTGGGATGAGCCTGGGATGCTCTGGGAAGCTCCTGGCTCCAAATCCTGGGGATGGGAAGGGACAAATCCCGGATTTCTGGGGGGATTGAGGAGGGAAACGATTCCAGTGGGATTGGGAAGGGATTCCCGGGATTCCCAGGGGAGCTCAGGATCCCTGGAAGTGCCCAAGGCCAGGCTGGACCCAGCTTTGGGGGGATGGGAATCCCGGGGAGCTCTGCAAGACCTGGGCTCGGTAATTAACCAGTTAATTAGTTAATTAATGCTGGGGTGTAATTGGGATTTACGTAGAGGAGTTGGATTTTTCTCATTTCTCTGTGGCATTTGAGGGTCCTGGGGAAGAACAGGAAATCAGTAATTAGTAAATTTTTAAATAATAAGGAAATGATTGGAACTCAGCTTATTGTAATGAAGCCATTAGCTAATGACTAATGAATATATTTATTCAACTTTTCTCTCTTTAGCTAATTGAGCTGATTTTTGTCTCTTGGGAGGTTTTTTGCACAATCTCCTTTGGAGCTGTTTTTTTACCCAGGAATGGATTTTTACCTCAATGGCTCCTGTAAATTGAATTTTGTGGGAATTTCCCGGTTCTCACTTGGAGCAGCCGAGCTCCGTTTTAGGAACATTTTTTATTTCAGGGTTTGGGTTTCTTTGTTCCAGGGGGAGCTTTGAGATTTGGCCTTTTCTGCTCCTTTTTTAATCCAAATTTGTCAAATCCCGCTGGTGAAAATGCAAAAATTTTCACCCATTATTATTATTTTTTTAAATAAAAACATAGCTTTAATAATATTTAAACTATATATAATAGATATTTATTTTATATATATTTATATATATAAAAAATATTATTATACATTATATATAAAAATATATATATTCTGTTATATATTACATTTATTATATATTGTATATATTATATATAATTATATATCATTAAATATAATTGTATATAATGAATTTATAGTAATTCAATATAATATAATATATTTATAATTCTATAGGCTACATAATGTTATATAATAATTCTATTGATATATTAATTCTATATAACTGTATGTAGAAGAATTATATTAATTCCATATAACTGTACACAGAATAATTGTATCACTGTATTAATTATATGTAATATTTCATTTAAAATAATTAATTTTTTTTACTAATTAATGATTATTATACAATTCTTTGATCCTTTCAGGTAAGGAAGAAGGAAAACCAGAAGGGAAATGTTGTCCTAGGGAGGAGCTGAGATTTAAGGTTCATTATTATTATTAATAATATTATTAATAATAACACTGACATTAAAATTAATAAATAACATTAATAATTTTTAAAAATGATAACATTTATAGCCTTGAGATATTTAATGTAATTTCAAACTTCATTAAATAAATAAAAAATATAAACTGTGTTAAATATTCTATTACAAATAAATAGAAATAAGATAAATGTTAAACAGAAATATTTTGTATGATGAATATTTTTGTTTATTAACTGTTATATTCAAATGTTATTTATTGGAATTTCTATTTTTCTATGAATAAAAATGCATATTTTTTATAATTCTTTCTGGTCTTGTTGCTGAAATTCAATTTCCTCCCTTGCACTTCTGAGTCCTGGGGGAAACATTTTGGGATTTTGGGCTCCTGGATCCGGATTTTGGGGCCGCTTTTGGAGCATTTGGGGAATTTTCTGTTTAATTCCAGCGTGGGAAGTGATGGGGAAAGATTTAAAATAATGAAAAAATTCTGAACCACGGAACAAAGGCTCGGATCCAGCAGGAATGAGAAGGCAGGAAAAGAATCCCAGGGAATTCAGGGGAAGAGTCTGCAGAGACTGAGACTTCTTGGGTGGCAATTCTAGAATAAAAGAATTAATTTTACAAAATTATTTATATTTATATTTATATTTATATTTATATTTATTTTATATTTATATTTATATTTATTTTATATTTATATTTATTTTATATTTATATTTATAATCTAATTATAAATATATTTAGAATATATAATACAAATATATAAAAATAAATATATATATTTATATATATATACATACACACACATATGTATATATACATGTATATATGTATAATTTATAATTATATATTATTCTTACAATTTATAATATATATTTTATATATATTTATATGTATAG
>NC_031778.1:23585154-23592047 GCF_001522545.3 Parus major | reverse complement strand
CTGAAGAAGCCACCCAAATGTCCTTTGATATAGGAATTAATCTGTTATTTAGCAGCCCTGTTTTAATGCTTGCTCTGAGCAGAATAAAATGTCTATTTTGAAATAAACCTTCCATGGAAATCCTGGAAATATTTGCTACAACCACAGGTTACCTCTGGTTTGATGTCCATGGTCTACAAATTCCCAAAGTAAATTATTCCTGCTTTTTGTCACGGGATTTTTGTTCCCTGTCCTTGGCTTTGGGGGTGTTTTTGGTGCCCCTAAAATCAGATTCCATCTCTGGTTTGGTCTCCATAATCCAGCTTTGGGCTGCTGGGGGAAGGAGAACACAGATTTCAGAATGAAAATAACAATAAAATCCAAAATCAGCCAGATTTCCATCCTGGAGCGGTGTTTGCACTGGGAAAGGGCAGGTTCCTCCCTGGGAAGAGTGGAGTCAGGAATTCCATGGATAATGTGTTGATGGTTCATTCCAAGCGGGGTTTAACTGGTTTGGAGCAGCCCTGGAGGCTCCTGGCAGCCCAAACTTTGATTTTTGTGGAGCTTGGGAAGGCAAAAATCAACATTTGAGAATAAACGTGGGGGGCTGGGGCTTTATCGGGGCTTTGGGGTCAAACTGCTGCGAGGATCCTGGAATTATGGAATATCCCCAGCATCCCCACAGGATCCAACACAGCATCCCAGCTCTGCCAGCACAAAACCTTCAGGAATGCAGGAAAATTCCATTTTTGGGGGTTTCCATGCCCTGAATCCCCCTGAATCCACCAGCAGAGCTCCAGTTCCAAGGTGTTTTCTGGAGGAATTCCCCCAGACCCCAGCCAGGCTCATCCATCAGTGATAATTCCCAGTTTTCCTTTGTTTGGACCGATGCAATCTCTGGAATGTTATAAATCAGGAGAGACCATTTATCTTATTCCCCTGGCAGCACTCATGACTAATTAAAGCCCATAATTAACTGGAGCAAGCCCATGAGGAACAGCAGGAATGCCATTCCTGGACAATGGGAAGAGCTTTTCCCGCTGGATTTGCATCCTGAGAGCTGAGCAGGAATAAATAAAAACTGATATTTTTTTTTACTATTTGCTGGCCAACATAAAGATTTCATATTTAAATACAATGATTAATTTTTCTAGATGAATTCTGTCTCAAAACTGGTTTTCCTAAAGCACCTGAGCCAATGGATACACTCTGTTTTTTCCAGGGACTTTTCTCCCAACAGCACCAAAATTCCCAAATATTTTATGAATGAACCACAAATATTCACCTCCAGATAATCCCTCACATTCCCTCACAAATCCCTGGAGTTTCAGCTCCTGTAATCCCTCTGTTCCTTGGGAGGAAAAGGCTGGAAAGACCTTTTATAAAACATTTTTTTAAACTTTTTTTAAACATTAAATATTTTAAACAAGTCCATAGGAAGCAGGATGGGATTTGGGAGTTTTCCCATTCATTCCTCAGATTTTCAATGCCTGGATTTGATTTAAGCTCTGTGGGAGTCAGGGTTGGGTTTTAAGGGAGCAAGGGCAGCTCCCTGGGAAGAAAAATGGATTTTCCAAGAGTTCCACTCATCTTGCACAGCACAAGGACACTCCAAAGAAACATTCTGGAGAGATTTGAGGACCTAAAATCCACAATTCACTGCAAGAGCTGTTGGTTCTTGCTCAGGGAAGATTTAAACAGAGCAAAATCCACAATAAAACGGGGAAGGGGATGAACAGACACAAGAGGTGTTGGGCAGGACAATTAATTAGGGATAATAAAGGGGAGGGAATGACAGCATCCAATTTAAGGAGAAATTAATGGGAATCTGCTTAATTCCTGCTGCTTTTCCTAGGAAAATGTGCTTTGCATCCCACAGCTCTGCTCAGGATGGGGAGGGGAGATTGTGCCTTAAATTTTTGGGGTTTAGAACAGAGGCATTGAAAATCCATCATTTATTTCAAAAACTCTGGAATTTTTGCTTGGACCAATAAATATTTCCCAGCCTGAACCAGGACCTGTATCCAGGGAAATGCCTCTAAATTAGCCATGGAATTAGAATAATTAAGAAATATTTACTTACAGTTCTATCCCATCCCCCTTTTATTTTTATGCTGTGATTAATTAAACTCCCAGATTTCCTTGTAGTTTCTGAATAAATTACACATGGAAATTAATTTTCTCCAACAACTCATTAAAGCCCCCAAATGCTGCAGATCCCACTTGGATCAGTTATTCCTTACTTTGCATTGGAAATCTTTCCATGCACATCCCTCAGGCCCAGCTCCCACATGGAGCAAACCTCAGGCAAAGCCATTTTCAGTGAATTCTAGGGAATTTATAGTGGAAAAAGTTCTTTTTTGGGATATTGGGTTTTATTCATTAACCAGGTAGGACTGGAGGGGGAATTTCCCAGCACCAAAATGAAGAGCCCAGGATGCATCCAAAGCCATCTCCAGGTGTTTCCAAGGATAAATCCAGTATTTTTTCCAAGTGTTTCCATGTGGTTTTATTTTAAAATAATTGAATCATTTAGAATTCTTGAAATGGTATCATTTGAAAGTAAATTGGTGGGTTTAAATTATTAAAATAATAATTAATAAGGATTTTATTCCAATGCACAAGTGCTTTTATCTGGTGCAGAAAATGGGGAATTCACATTTTCATCCAGACCAGGAATCCAAGGCCTGGAAGTGAGCTCTGGGAATGTTGGGATGGGGTCTCTGCTGCCTGGGCCCATCATGTCCTGTCAGGAAAGGTGAGGTTTGTATGGATCCACCACCCCTCAATCCCATGGAAAATTGGAGATGGGATCCCCATCTCATCACAGAGTCACAGAATGGTTTGGATGGAAAGAGCTAAAATCCCATCCCATTGCACCCCTGGCCTTGGGCACTTCCAGGGATCCAGGGGCAGCCCCAGCTGCTCTGGGAATCTGTGCCCACCCTCCCAGCCAGGAATTCTTTCCCAGTTTCCCATGTAAATCCCACCTCCACACACAGCTGAGGCTCCCTGGTCTGCAGCTCCCTGCATTTTCCTTTCTTCCCCTTTTTGAGAGCAGGAATGATGTTTTCCCATCTTCATGGCTACTGGAAATCTGCATTTCAGGCTTCATTTTACAAGGAATTTGAGGTTCCTACAGATCCCCCAGCAGGAGCCACATCCAGGATTTCATTTTCTCTTGGATAAATCCATCTGAAAGCGACCCAGCGTAGGTGGGATGAGCCAGCTCCAGCTTAGTCCAAAATTTGACCGAGGCAGTTCAATCATTTCATCCTTAAATATCTGGGAATCTGTTCCTTGAAATTTGGGGAGGCCGTGGGAGCCCTCCAGGAGTGGGAATCCCCAGGAGAGGCAGCCTGAGATTGATGGGAATCTCCAGCAGGTGTTTCCACACTAATGAGCTCCCCAGGGAGGGCAGATTGGAGCAGAGGGAGCCAGCTCGGA
Source organism: Parus major (assembly GCF_001522545.3). Taxonomy (NCBI): domain Eukaryota; kingdom Metazoa; phylum Chordata; class Aves; order Passeriformes; family Paridae; genus Parus; species Parus major. Next base: position 23,588,621 of record NC_031778.1, on the reverse strand, counting down.
TCTTCCTTCCCATTGGCATTCCGGGAGCGTGGAGCTGCAAATCCTGGAGCTGCTCTCCATGAATGATTCATTGTTTATAGGGCCAGTTTTATCGTGGGTTTAGTCAGGAAAGCAGGTTTTAGTGGCAGACCCCTCGAAAGACCCAGTTTTAATCACAAGCCTCGAATAACTCAACTCTTGGGCTCGGTTTGGTGAGGGTGGGTGGCACAACGCCCCCAGCACGTCCTGAAGGAGCACGAGGAGCTTAGGCCTGGCCTGAGGACACACAAGGACTGGCCTAAAACCAACCCTGCTGCTTTGACAGGGGACAGACGGGGCCTGGCTGGGGCTCAGGAGGAGCTGTGCCCTGGAGAACAGGGCTGGGATGGGACTGGGAGCTGGCAATGCTCAGGAGCATCGTGGGCTGGCTGGAACTCCCTGTTCCACATGGATCATCTTGCTCCAGAGGGACCATCCTGTTCCAGGAGGATTGTCCTGCTCCAGAGGGATTGTCCTGCTCCACAGGAATCATCCTGCTCCAGAGGGATCATCCTGTTCCACAGTGATTGTCCTGTTCCAGAGTGATTGTCCTGTTCCAGATGGATCATCTTGCTCCACAGGGATCTCCCTGCTCTGTCTGGATCACCCCACTCCACCCCTGACCAAGCACCGAGAGCCAAATCCCCACAGCTCCTAAAACACAACAAATCCTTGGTTAAATCCAGCAGATGGGAATTTCTGGAAAAATCTGGTTAAACCATCCCAGCCCTTCTGAAATCCCATGGATGGTTGGCTGGAACATCCCATTCCAGATCACAGCAAATCCGTGGTCAAGTCCAGCAGACGGGAATTGATCCTCCAGAAAAATTCTGATGAAACCATGCTGGGCTGCTGCAATTCCATGGATGGAATGTGGGGGCTGGCTGGGTATTCAGTGCAGCTCCAAGATCTCCTCACAGTCTCAGATCCCACTGATCAGAGAGGAAAATGATCCCTTTAGCTTTGTGGATTTCATTCCTGATTTAATTCCTGGGTTCCCAGGAGGGTTCCCAGGCAGCTCTGGGAATGCAGGAGCTCCTGGATTTTGGCTGCTTTAAAAGCCGTTGGTTGGGCAGGGAGTGCTCATTATTCCAGATTATTATTCCAGTGCTAATTATTCTCATTATTCCAGTGGGAATTGGATACAGGAACATGCCCAGATCCTGCTTTCCCAGCCAGAGCTCTGTGTGTCCTTTCCTCTCTCCTCTCCTGTTCCATCTGCCCAAGGCCATCCATCAAATCCTGGGATCCTGGGATCAGCTCCTGGGGGCACAGGGAAGGACAACCCCGGCTCCTGGGAAGGGCTGAGAGGGTTTTCCTGCAGGGAGAGGTGAGGAAGAGGGGCTGGAGCTCAGGAGACCAAATAATTCCATGGAAAACTGGAGTTTGGAGCACCAAGGGTTGTTGGTCTGAGCATTCCAGAGTCTTTTGGCCTAAGAAAAATGGGAAATTATGACTATTTTGGATAATTATTTATTTTCCTTTCATTAGGAAAATGATTTATTTTCATTTCATTAGGCTCAGAGCACTGACACTTTACCACGTGCTTGAAATCCTTGGAATTACCCCTGGAAAATGGATTTTTGGCAATATTAGGGAAAAACCCCTTAAAGAATTTGTTGATGTGCCTGAAGAGCATCATAAACCCCAGTGAAGCCACTGGGATGCAGAATTGGGGTTGGAATTGTGAATGATAAAATTCCCATTGAGGAGGTGATGGAATGAGCTCTTTGGAGTTTGTGCTGGCACCTGGGTTTATAAATATAATATATAAAATCTAAAATCTAAAATCTAAAATCTAAAATCTAAAATGTATAATATATAATATAAAATATAAGATACAAGATAAGGCATATATAACATATAACATATAATAGATACATAACATAATATGTAATATGTAATGTGTAATATGTAATATATCATATATGTAATATATCATATATGTAATATATAATATCATATAATATATAGTACATAATGTATAATATAAAATATAAAATACTAGAAAATAGAATATATAATCGATAAAATAAAAGGAAGAAAATAGACTATATAAAGTAAAATACGGAATATTGAATATACAAAAGAGAAAATAGAATATACAACATAGAAAATAGAATATAGAAATTAGAATATAGAATATAGAAATGAGAATATAGAATATACAACATAGGATATAGGAATGAGAATATGGGATTGCCGTGTTTCTGTGTGCTGCACACGCCCACCCCGCCATTCCCTTTTGGAGCCAGCGTCGCTCCCCGCTGGATTCCCTGGAAATCGCTCCTTGCAGGGATCGGAGCCTCCCGTAAATGCAAGTTTGGCTCATTCCCATGGCTGGGAATTCCAGCGGATCCATCCCTGCGCTGGAGCCGTGCCACAAGTTTCTCATCTCGCTGCCTGCGGGCTGGGAGCTCCCGATCTGCCTCTTCCCGGTTTTTCCCCTCTCTCTTTGAGGATTTTCTGGTGCCCTCAGAGTGAGCTCAACTCCAAGGTTTGCAGCTTCCCGGTCTATTCCTGCTATTCCACGGGAGCCAGCGCCGGGAGAAGCCGCATTCCTGCCTCCTTTTCCTGGGAAACTTCAGCATGCGGCTGGTAAGGGATTGAATTGCTGAACAAACCTCCCTCCGGTGCAGCTCCCCCGGGAATGACCCAGGGAAGGGATGCGGGGGGCGTGGGATGCCACCGGGACACGGACGGGACTCGCTGTGGGATGCGCAGACAGAATTCCTTAAGGAATTTGGGATCCGGGGAGGCTGGAGCGGATTCCTGACGTGTGTAAGTTTATGAAGGGAATGGAAGGCTCCGTGCTCGGGAAGCGGGGAATCATCTCCGGGTGATAACAATTCCAAACAGAGCTTGGAAAAGATGCCTGAGGATTCTCAGGGATTCTGAGCCGCTGTGGCAGAATTTCCCTGGATTTCACTCTGGTTTTTACCAAAACAGCCTTTTATTCTTTTGGCTGTGCAATTCCTGGGGAAAAACGTGGCTGTGCTTCCCGGGGGGAACAGCCCGAGGCTCTGAGCCTGGGAATTCCTCAGGGATTTCAGCTCCTGGAATTGCCGCTGGATCGATTCAGGGCTCCAAGAGTTCAGCTGTTTGTCAACATGGAAAAGCTCCCGGCGCTGCCGGCTCGGGGCTGGATCCCGATGAAATCATCCCGGGAATGCTGCGGGACCAATCCTGGCTCTGGCGGAGGACTGGGATAATTCCTCGGGGCCGGATTGATCGGGGTTTTTGGGGTTCCTGCCGGAGCAGGTGTAGCAGGGCTGGCTGGATTGGGCATCCAGGATCCCTTCCCAGCACCTTGGAGCGGAGATTCCCTCTGGAGCAGATTCCATAGGGTGGTTCCTTCCATCCCAAACTCCATCCCCTCTGCACTGGGCACACACAGCCCAGAGGATTTCCAAACCTCATTCCCAGGGCACACACAGCCCACGAGGATT
>NC_031778.1:23581749-23584961 GCF_001522545.3 Parus major | reverse complement strand
CAGAGGGTGGGAATAAAACAGGGAGAGATGGGAGGAAACACAGGGAATTGGGAATGTTCCTCAGGAATTCCAAGGGCAGGGAGGAGACCCTCGGGTGAGGATCCATCCTGCACATCCCATTCCCCATGGGAGGAGGAGGCTGAACACTTTGGGATTGATGGATCCTCCGCAGCTCCGAGTTCCAGAGTGGGTGGCTGAAAATCAGCAAATATTGAATTCTCATTTCTCCCAAGCTGGAATTAATCCAAGATTCTCTGTTTTCCAGGACAACTTGTCCAACACTGGAAACTCATTTGTTAAAGTGCACAGGGTAAAAAAAGCTGCATTAGGAATATCTCCCTTACCTGGAGCTGAATTTATTTGGATTGCCTTTGCTGGTTCAAGTTTTTCAGCTTCGCAAAAGGCTGGAGAAGCTCTAGAGGAGTCTTTTAATTAAAATAAATCCAGAAGAATTTCCCAGAGCTGTAGGTGCTGGGATTCACTTCATGTTCCCAATGCAGCCCTGTCAAACCTCTGGAATTGTGTCCAATACTTTTGTCCCCTGCTTTCCCTGAGAATTCCAAGGCACAGACAGAATTGGAGTCCTTTCCCTGCTTTGAATCTCTTAAAACTCAGATTTTCTGTCACGAGGCTCCTGCAGGTTCCTGCTCTGGCAGTTTGGGGGTTCCTGCAATCCCAATAAAACCAGGGAGACTCTTTATGTGCCCAAGGGCTAAAGCCTGGCTTTGTGTGCAGAAGCTTGTACAGACCTGAAATACAGGGAAGAGATCAAACACCAGGGAATGTTTGTAATTCCAGCAATTTCCCTGGATGCCAAAGAAAACACAGGAATCAATGACAAACTGCTTGGGATGAGCTCTCTGAGGGGGAAATTTTCCTGTTTCAGGGGGGCTTTTAGAGACCTGTGGCTCTCAGTGTCCTGATTCCAGCTGGGGAAACACAGCAAAGCCAATATTCCATATTTTCTACAGCTGGAAAACCTGGGAGCAGCATCCTGGATTCAGGTGGGCAGGAGAAGTGGGACACCTCCCTGTGTCATCCCAGATCTCAGGGCTGGGACCTGAGTTCCAACTCATTCCTCTACAACAGGTGGGATGAGTAACTACAGGGTGTAAATACAGAGAGGAAATGCAGAATGGAACTCCAGAGAGTAAAATCACCCAGAGAAAACGTGGAAATGTCTCCTGAAACAAGGATCTTAATCCGGTGTTTTACTGGAGTTTGGGCTGCTCATCCCGAGTTTTCAGCAGGATCTTGATGTGGGGACATTTCCATTTAGCCAGGTCAGAGCCTTTGAAGGGTTCAAGAGTGGTTTTGAGGAAAAAACAGAAAATATCCACGAGGAAAAGGAATTCTCAGCTCTCTCTCTGTGAGATCTGGAGACTGAACCGGGCAGACCCCTCATTTAAAGGGATGTCAAGGGAGGGGAAACAGAGCTGATTCCAGAGTGGAAACAGGAAAACTGTGGAAAAGTGGGAATTTGAGGACCAATCTGACACTGAACTGGGCCAGTGAACCCCCCTGGGTGACCCAGGCTGAGCTGTTGGGAATAAAGAGCTGCCATCCATCCCTCAGGAATGGGAGATGATTTCCCATTCTCTTGGATTCCAGAATACCCTTTCCCACCTTCAATAATTCCATAATTCCTGCTGAAGGAAGCTGGATCTGCTCTCCCAGCTGCAGGAATGCTGCCATTAGCTTTGTGTGTAAATCCAATTACATCCCCCGGTGTTTTTTGCATTTCCCTTGTTCATGATTAATTTATTTGCCCTCAATTTCCCCAAAATTCAGCATTTTCTGTCAGGTTTCACTGAATCCTGGTGTCACCTGCAACTCTTTCCCCTTGCTGCTCCTCTGCTTTTCCCACATAAATAATTAAAGGGATTTTTGGGAGCTCTGGGAAGCTCTTTTCAAGCTGTGCAAGTTGAGCTCATTTAATTCCTGAAGGCTGCACATCCACATCCTGATATCCAGGCAGGGAATTCATTTACATGCCATGGATGGCTCAGCCACCCCTCAACTGCTGGCATTTCGTCCCTGCTTTGGAATATTATTTACATTTATTAAAAAGCAGTTGGAGAATGTTCAACTTGGTGCCTTTTAAAACAATGTGGAGCGGCTGCTTTCAGAAAGACACGGACGAGGGTCTTTTATTAATTAATTTCCTGTTAATCCTTTAAATTCCTTCAATTATCAAGCATTTAAAGTGGTTTTTATGTGCTAATAACTGAATGAGAACTGTGGAGCGTTCCATTTTTCCAGATGCCTGAACTTCAGGGTGATTTTAAATCATCTCCTGTCTTGTTTTCCCTGTCCAGAAAACATCCCAAGCTTTTATCCCGTCCCTTTCCTTCTCTCCCTGAGGAATCCGATGATTCCCAGCAGTGCCTGACGGGAATTTTCCATCGGAAAGCGACGTTGTTGTGGTGGCCATTGATTGGAATCCTGATGGAAAATGTCCACTCGCAAAGGGAGAGATGCCAAAGGAATCTGGGAATGCTGGTGGGGTTTAAGCTCAGCCTAAAAGCTCCTCTCAGGATTATTTTAGGTCAGCATTTCAGCAGCTGGTTTGTGTCAAACTCCTCATCCCAAAGTTCTCACAAGAACGGGATCTGCCTACACCTAAAAATAAAGACCCAAATTGGGTACAATTAAAATTAAACCCGTATTCAAACTGCAATATATCCCAGGCAAAACAAACTGAATTATCCATTTACAACTGATTTTAAAGTGATGGTGGCTTTGGGCAAAGCCATCTTCCATGGAAAAAGGGAAAGAGGGGGAATCTCTCCTTTAGTCCAGAGAACAGCAGGGAATGGAAACCACTGGAGCAGGGAATTTCATGGATGTTGTGCAAATGAAAAGCTCCTTTCTCCTCGGGTTTAGGATTTGAAGGAAGGATCCTGAGTGCTGTAAATAAAAGTGGAGCAGAGTCCTGAGGGTGATTCCCATTGAGGAGCCTCTGGAGTTTTTCCCTGGCAGAAAGTTGATGGGAATTCACCATCAGGACAGAGCAAACTTCAGAATCCCAGATGGCTGCGGATTGTGGGGTTTGGGGTCTCTCCCAGGTGCCAAATGGACAAAGGAATGTTTGGTCTTGGCCAGGCTCAGGGCAGTGCACGAGCCCAGCGTGGGAATGGCCCCACGGTGCCACCAAAGTGATGGAAGCAAGGCAGGATCTGGGGAATGTCTGAGTTTGAGTGTGGAATGTC
>NC_031778.1:23575083-23581459 GCF_001522545.3 Parus major | reverse complement strand
AATGGGGAATGTCTATTTTAATGGGGAATGTCCGTGTTTGAGTGGGGAATGTCTGTGTTTTAGTGGGATTATTTTAGGATTCAGGCTTCTGTTGCAGGGTTCTCTGGAAGAGGGATCCGTTTGCATTCCATGTTTGCCAGCACATTTCTGCTCTGAGTGCTTCCATCTCTCAGTGGCTCCTGGGTGTATTTTGGGACACAAACTTGTGTTTGGGATAAACTGGAGCCTCTGGAAGGTGAATGATTCATTTTTGGGAGGGGCTGCATCCCAAGTGACCGCGCACGTTTGGGATCAATGTGTGTGCTGTGAATCCCAAAGACGTGATTCCAGCCCTCTCCCGGCTTCTGGGGACTGGGAAGTCAGGAAAAAGAGATTCACTGACCATGGATTCATTTCAACCTTCTTGGAACACCCCCAAGGTTGTGTTTGTCCTGGTGGGAAAATCCAATTTCGTCACCAGGAGCTTTCCTTGACCTCCTCACCCCAGAGCAGCCGCTGAGCTGCTGGAGTTCAGTGGAATGATGCTGTTTGGAGCACATTCCCCTGGGAATTATTATTTCCATGAGGAAATATTTCTGATTTCAGCTCTTCCCCATGCCGTGGCTGAGCCAGGCTTTTCCAGAGTCAGCTGCAATTCCTGGGCACTGCCCAGGCCTGGCTGTGAGGAGCTGGAAATCAAAGCCCGTGGTGTGTTGTGCTATAATTTATGCCAGGAAGCAGATTTAAATTATGCAAATTGCTGTCTGCACTGAACCTGCCATCTGGAAAAAGTTCTGCATGCAAAAATCTGTTGGGGCAAGGCAAGGGATGAGGGATCATTGGGAAGGGAGAGCTGATGGAATGAAAACAAGCTGCTCCCAGAAAATTGATTCCCCTGCTCCAGTCCAGTGGCAAAGCCGCTGTTCTGTAGGAGCCAGATTAATAAAGTAGGGATAAAATAATTGTTTAAAGCTGCTTTGGAGCTGGAAGAATTCCTTGTCAAGACGGATAAAATGCAGGTTAGGAGGGAAAGGAGGAGCCCAAGGGAAGGGTGGCACATCCAGAGCTGGAGGTGGGCAGGGATCAGCAAGGAAAGGGTGAGGCTGAGAGAGGAGATGTGGCCTGGAAATTTTGGGGAATGGGATAAACCCCGGAGCCATCCACCATGGAATATTTCTGTAATCAATGGGAACTGGAGAGGTTAAAGGATGCAGGATTTGCTGCCTCTCCAGTGCTGGATCTCAGGGAAAGGTTCTTCCCTCAGAAGATGCTGGGCACTGCCCAGACTCCCCAGGGAATGAATGGGCACATTCCCAAACCTGCTCCAGGAGCTGTGGGACAACACTGCAGGGTGGGATTGTTGGGGTGTCCGTGCAGGGCCAGGGGCTGGACTGGATAACCCTTGTGTCCCTTCCAGCTGAGGATATTCCAGGATTTTATATTTTCCATCAGAACAGACTTGTGTGACTCCTTCTCTCTCAAAGCCAGAGCTCCCGTGGCAGGAGGAATGTGCACCTTGGGGTCACATCACCTCCTGGGGTCAATTTTCAGGGCAATCCCTCCCTTTATGAGCAGGAATTGCCTTTCCTTGTGCCCCCAGGATGTCCTCAAGTAAAACTCTGCAGAGCCCTCTCCAGAAACCGCTGTTGGTGGGGACAAGGACTTGTGGAAGTCCCTGGAAAGGCAGACCTTGGTTCTCCACACCATCACAAATAGAAAACCTCGTGGCTTTCTCGTGTCCACGGAGCCCTTTCTGTGCCCTCATTCTGGGGGAGCAGCGGTGGCGGCGCCGTGTCCTTTGTTGGTTCGGTGACATCAGCGAGGCAGAGCAGTAATTACAGAAAGCTTTGTCACATTTTATTCTCTGCTCCTGCAAAGAATCCTGAGCACGATGCCAGGGCTGTGGAGAGACCCCTCGCTGCCTGCACTCCCATTAACTCCATAGGCACGGCGTTAATTTGGAAAAATAACAGTTGGAGGCTGTCAGGGATGCTCCATAAAAACCCCTCCAGCTCGTGCTGCAATGCAGACAGAAAACAAATGGTTCCCATTTCAACTTGGCACGCTGTAACCCCACTGAGCTGACTTCCCAGGATAAACGATTGCCATGGAATTGTATTCCCACAAGCAGCACGAGATCCTGTTTAAAAAGCATCACACAAGCCTGTGTATTCCTAATTATTTCTGTGATGAAGGAAGAAACGCTTCAGTGCTGGTTTATTTTTGCTCACCGTCCTCATCGCTAAGCTGGGAGTGCTTTTCCTCTTTCTATGGGATATTGGGAAGGAATTCCTGGCTGGGAGGGTGGGGAGGGGCTGGGATGGAATTCCCAGAGAAGCTGTGGCTGCCCCTGGATCTCTGGAAGTTTCCAAGGCCAGGCTGGATGGGGCTTGGAGCACGCTGGGATAGGGGAAGGTGTCCTGGGTGGAATTGGATGGGCTTTAAGATCTTCCCAACCCAAACCATCCTGGGATTCTCCAGCAGGAGAGTTTGGCTCTCAGGAGTTCCTCGGACTGGGATGGCACAGCTTCACAGTCCTGGTGCTTTGATGTTTTCTGTTGGTTTCTTCTGTCCATAAATTTGGTTTTCCAACAAGGAAACTGAACCAGGGAGCCGGATGATATTCCTGGGATTAATCCCTAAATGTCAGGCTCGTGGTTTATGGTGGTTTTAATGTTTCACATGGGATGGAGAACCATGCGCTTCAAATTCCCCCATCCCAGCTCCGTGTCCCACTGGCGAGCCCAGCACAGAGATGGGAGGGCTGGAATTCCTTCCCGTGACAGGAGCACAGCCCAACACCCGGGCAGCCAAAGCACCTCTGCAGCATCTCCAGGAGATTCTCCTGGCTCAGAGATCATCATCACCCACCTGCCCCTTCCTTCCTTTCCTTCCCACAGCCAGAGCTGATCTCCCTGGAAAGCCTTTCCCGTGATTTGACCTTCACCAGCTCCAGCAATCCCTGACAAAGGCAGCAGGAGAACACCCAGCACCAACATTTGTATCTATTTTTTTTTAAAGCAGATTGTGACAGATCCCTCCCGTGAATGCTGCAGCTGCACAGCATTAAAGCAGCATTTCCAACAGAACATTTCCAGAACATTTCCTTCCAGCTTCCCCCTCACCCCTCCACGCACACACGGAATCCACAGGGATGCACTCCCTGTGCCCATTTGACCTTTTCTGCCGCTTTTCAGTTGATAAAGTTCACTCCTGTGACCTTGGAGCAGCTTGGCAGTGCTTGTGTGTTGTTTCAGTGGTGTTCCTGACATTCCTGTAGTGTTAAACCTGGCAAAAATGGGACGTTTCATTCTCAGGCTCGGCTGTGAAAGGTCTTTGGTGTCATTGTGAACTTTGAAAATTAAAGGTGTTCTAAAAGCAGCTGGAAAAAAAGAGATTTAATCAGTGAGACGCTGCCATGGGGGAGCCCAAGGGCTCTGCCTTGCTTTCGGATGACAGAAAAGTTCAAAGCTCTGGTGAATTGAGTTTCTGTCCTTTCTGCCCCTTGGATGGAGGGAGGATGGAGACATTTCAAAGGAAAGCTTTTGTCATTACTCTTTATTCAAATTCAGTTTTAGCCTTGGAAACCCAGAGCAGAGGCTCTTTCCTGGCACAGACTGCAGGGAGAGCAGACACTGAGGGAAGGGGGGTTCTCATCACTTTTGGGGCTCCTTTTGCTCTGAATAACTATGCAGCATTTTGCTTTAGTTTGGAGCAAGGTCCTGGAAGGGCAACAAAGCCGATGTAATTCCACCCCCTTCCCATAGCCAGGGCCTCCTTTCATTATCCCAGGTTTTGTTTGTGAGCTCTGGGATTTGATTTGCTTTTTGATCTGATCTTGTGATGTCTGGGAGTTGAGACCTTTAATTTCCTGTCCTGGTGGATGTGTCTTTGAAATCCTCCCAGGGATGTGTGTTTGCAGGAAACTGGGACTGGGAAAAGGTCTCTTCCCTCTGTGGAGATGCACAAAAATCCTCAGCCAGGGAGGGCAGAATTAACAACCCAATCAAGCCAATATTGTTTCACTCAGTTCATTATAGGCTGACCCCATCTGACTGAATTAACTGAGGATGCTGCAGGTCCTGGGGTCACCTTCACATTTCCCAGCAAAGAAATTCCATGGAGCAGGAGCAGCTGCTGCAGAAAACCAGGATTTTGGCTCTGGGATTGAAGAATCAAACTTCCCTGGATGATTTGCTCTCAGCTGAGCAGCACCAAGAGCAATTCCATGTCTCAGAAACTTGCTAAAATCTTTAAATCAGTGTCTTTTGGTCATAATGGGGATTCCCACAAAACCAGGTGGGGTTCTAATAATTATTTTTTTTATTATTTTATACATATTTATATAAAAGAGTGGCAGGTTTCACTTGAAGAGTATTCCAGAAAAAATCAGTGTTGAGGCTGGGAGTTGTGTGGCTGCCTGGGTAGAAAAGCTGGGAGGAATCAAAGCTTTTCCAGCTTTTCAGGATGGAGCAGCCACTGAAATCAGAAGGAAGAAAAATTGGATGTGATGTTGAACAAGTTCTCCTGGCAGCTCCTGTGAGCTGAGGAGCAGAATTAGGGAGAGCTGGAGATTTGGGAAGCAAAGCTCAGTTTTAGTTTGCCTCCAGCATTTGTGATTAACTTCTCCTGCCTCTTGCTCTTCAGGGCAGCAAGGCTGCAAAATCCAAAGCAAATTGCTCCAGAGACAATTCCATTTCCACTGCCCGTTAAATATCCCGTTAAATATCGGGATATTTCTTTATTGGAATGAGGTTGATGGTAATTTTGGATGTTTGTGGCTGAGCTCAGGGAGATTAATTAATGGGATCTCCACAAATTCTATGGCTGGGGTGATATCTAGAAATAAAGCCCCACCTGCCTATTTTTTTTCTGAGGTGCTGTTGAAAAATATCCAAAGGTTTCTTTGGAATTCAGAAATCCAGCTCTGTCCCAGCATCTCAGCACTGGAGTCACATTCCCATGGATTTTCCACAGAAGTAGACACAGCAATGTTGATTTGGGAGTTGTCTGGGGAGCAAACTCAGAGTGCCAGAACAAGACTAATCCCCCTCTGTGTTTTCTCTAATAAAAAGGAAGAACACTAAATAATTAACGTCAACAAATGAAAACTAATTTGCGGATTTTTAATTTTCCCCCCATTGCGTGATCCCTCTTAATGAATTATTTACCAGCCAGAGATGAACATAAAATGAAAAGATTTCTCTGGGGTCTGCTGTGTTCTCTGAACATCCAGGCTAACTGTTTAGATATACATATATATATATTTAATTTATTTTTTTTTTAAGAGTGAAAAATAACCCCAGAGAAAACAGCATTCAGCAGGAACCAGGCAGGAATAAAAAGAGCTGCAGCCTCCAGAGGTTTTCCCATTTCCTCCTAGACCTGAGATCATTTGTCTGAGGCTGTTTGTGAATTATTCATACCAAGTGGAGCTCTTTGCTTTCCCAGATTGAATGAGACCCGTTTCCATCTCAGGGCTTCCTGTGTTGGTTTTTTTTGTTTGCATTTCGGGTTTTCCTGGGATGATTTCCCTTTATCCCAAAGCCCTGCTGGATGCTGGGGGATCCTGTCAGTCAAACATCCAGAACCTGCTCTGTGCTCCACGCCCAGCGCTTCCCGCAGCACATGAGGCAGCTGTGGGAACGGGAATGGGATAACTGAGGAGTGAAAAACCTTGGGAATGATGCCGTGGTTCTGCTTTGACTTTGGGGTGTGACCTCCAAGGGGAAAATGTTTGTTATTTTAGCTCTGGGTTGATTTTAAGGGTCCTGTGCATCCCAATCCCTGTGTCAGATCAGCAGGAGCCTCCCAGTCCATGGAAGTGTCTCTGCTTGTGGCAGGTGATGGAATGAGATGGGATTTAAGATCCCAGTTCAAAACCCTTCTGTTTCAGCTGCCACTCAAAGCCTGCTTAGGTTTGGTTGTGTTAAATAGGATTGGGAAAACAGATCCAGGATTGGGAAAACAGAGCCAGAACCAGGATGAACTCCAGCGTGTGTTCCAAGGCTTCCTTGGAGTTCCATGCCCCACCAGCCTCCAACACGAGCAGCATCTCCTCACCCCATGGGCACTGGGGCAGTCTCATGCCATGGAATTCCAGACTGGCTTGGTGGGAAGGAGGAGGAGAGATGAGTTCCACCTGCGGCTGAGTTTTCTTGGCTTTTCCTGCTGCTGGGCACCAGAGGCACAACTTGAGGAGGAGCACTTGTGGCTTGATGCTGTTGTTGTTCCCTGGCCCTGCTCAGGTTTGGGAGGAGATACCCTGGTGTTTGTGTGGAGCTATCTTGATGTCCATGAAGAGCCACCCTGGTGTCCATGAGGAACCATCCTGATGTCCCTGAGGATCCATCCCAGTGTTTGTGTGGAGCCATCCTGATGTTTGTCCTTGAGGAGC
>NC_031778.1:23569809-23574953 GCF_001522545.3 Parus major | reverse complement strand
GTTTGTGAGGAGCCATCCCGGTGTTTGTGCAGAGCCATCCCGATGTTTGTGAGGAGCCATCCCGGTGTTTGTGAGGAGCCATCCCGGTGTTTGTGAGGAGCCATCCCGGTGTTTGTGAGGAGCCATCCCGATGTTTGTGCAGAGCCATCCCGGTGTTTGTGCAGAGCCATCCCGGTGTTTGTGAGGAGCCATCCCGGTGTTTGTGAGGAGCCATCCCGGTGTTTGTGAGGAGCCATCCCGGTGTTTCCCTGCTCCAGGTGAAGAGTGGCACTGCCGCACACGGGATGAGGTTGCCGAGCAACCGCCCGCAATTAAAAACATCCTCGGAGCCATCGGCGGCGTCTGAGAGCGGAGATTTCGCTCCTCAGCAGCTCTGGAGCCTCCTCCTTCCATCTGTGCTTGCTTCACTTCACCTGGAAAGCTTGGCAGGGATTTTCTTCTCTCCAGTGCTGTGGTTTGTGCACATGCCCAGAATCCCAGGATCATCAAAATCTCTCCAGGATCCAACCAGTGCCCAATCCCCACCTTGTTCCTGAGTGCCACATCCAGGAGTTCCTTGGACACCTCCAAGGATGGGGACCCCAAACCTCCCTGGGCAGTTCCAAGGCCTGACTGCCTTTTCCATGATAAAATTCCTGCTGATTCCAGCCTGAGCCTCCCCTGGCCCAGCCTGAGGCCATTCCCTCTCCTCCTGTCCCTGTTCCCTGGGAGCAGATCCCAATCCCAACCTGGCTGTCCCCTCCTGTCAGGGACTTGTGCAGAGCCACAAGGTCTCCCCTGATTCTTCTCCACCCCCAGACTCCTCAGGTTTCCTCCTAAAATCCCAGGAAGAAAATAATGTAGAAATAATATTTGTTCATAGATGGGATTTTTATTTTTTACAGGAACCTTCTGATTCCCAAACTTCATCCCTCTTTTGGGAGAATTACAGACATTCCCCCATGCTGAAAAGCTGAAAATTGGATTAATAGATTTCCTTTCAGTTTTCAAACATTCCTCTGTTGTTGTCACTAAAATTATCAGGCTCAGGAGCTATAAAAAGAGCTTCCTGCTTTTTCTGGGGAAAATCCCTCCCCTGGGAATTCAGAAATGGATCTGTCATGTGAGATTTCCCCCTGCCTCCCCCTCCCTGCCGTGCTGGAATTCACCTCTCCTGTGTTCCAATCTCCTCATGCTCCTCTCCAAAGTAATCCAGACTCAAGTGTGTCGTGCAATTAAAGCAATAAAAAAAATATGAAAAAATATAAAATTAACGAACCCCGGGGTGCTGGGTATGCTCAGGCTGAAAAATAATTAATGGATAAATGGAATGAGCACGTTAAGGACTGGGAAAAGACACCTCAGGTTGCTCTGAATGTGCTCCTCAAGCTTCCCTGGATTTTTTTTTCCCTCAGTGTCTCCATGTCTGGAGCTGCCCAATCCCTGTCCACGTCTGGATCCAGCTGAAGGAGGGAAAAGAAAAGCCCAGGAAGTTTCAAAACACATTTGTTTTATCCGGGCAGTGAGAGTCACCGTAACTCATCCTGTGTTCCAACTGGAGCGTGGATCCCTTCCAATTTAATTCCCTGGAGATTGCAGGCGGCTCACTCCAGGTGGGATGTGGAGCTGGGGGTGTCGCTGTCCCCTCGGTGTCCCTGCAGCATCCAACCCCTTTCCAACCCCTTTTCCATGGGCTCAGCACCATGGGCAGCTCCATCAATCCCGCTGCCAGGAGCACGGATCAATATTCCACGCTTAATGACGCCCAACTGGAATTAGGATCGATTTCCTGTCTCCTCCTCTTCCCAATTATGCAAACTTCGCTGTGCCCCTTCCAGAGCCGCTTTTATCCCAGCTTTTAGAGGCTCTGCCCAGCCATGTTTAATTCGGAATAGTCAAAAACGTCACAACCAATTTGGGCTTTTGCTTTTTTGCTCTGTGTTCAGTCTTCACCCCGGGGTTAATAGAAAATGATGTCAAACACCAGGAGTGATTTATGGAAGTCAGGCAGCTTTTGGCACCCTGAGCTATGGATAAAGTCAA
This sequence comes from Parus major, assembly GCF_001522545.3. Classification (NCBI taxonomy): domain Eukaryota; kingdom Metazoa; phylum Chordata; class Aves; order Passeriformes; family Paridae; genus Parus; species Parus major. Next base: position 23,572,931 of record NC_031778.1, on the reverse strand, counting down.
CTGCAAATTGTTTTCACATTCTAAATTACTGTACCCAGCTCTGGAGGAGGCTGGAAAAACTGCCAGAGGGAAAATGCAGGAGAAAGAAAGGTTGTGTGGTTATCTCTCAACTGAGCTGTGCCTCTGAAAAATTCCATTTTTTAAGACAAACATCTGTGCTGAGCTCCAGGAATGTTTTTTTCCTGGGAATTGCCAGGGATGTGGGGATTCCCAGCTCCTCATCTGCCACATTACCCTGGTGCCACCTCTGCTGCTGGAACAGGAACTGCTGCAGGCTGGAAATCTCTTGATTAAGAGCCTGAATAGGTTTTGATTGCAGAACAAAGATTCTGGAAGCAGGAGCTGGTGCTTTTCCCAAGATCATCTCTGGAATCAAAGAATTTCTTTCCAGGATGGGAAAGAAAACTTCCCTCTTTTACCCTGTGTATTATTTTTGTAGCTCTGATATTTCCTTTCAATCTTGTGCTGGATTATCAATAAAATATCGGTTTCTTTATCATTATTATGGATTTCTAGGTTTAAAATCTCATAGGTGGCACTTGAGGGATTGTTTTTGTTTGACTCAGAACTTCATTTGTCTTGAGGCTGAGGGAATCTCCAAGGGCTTCCCATAAAAATATTGAATTTTTTTTCCTCTCTGTCCTTGCAGGAAGAACTCAGAAGGCTCCAGCACACCCTGGAACAGGGCAACGATGGCAAAGACTCGCTCCAAAGGTAAATGTCCCTTTTCCAAAATATCTCACCCATGAGAAAGTGAAATGGATTTTCCAAGGTGTGAAACCTTTGCTGAGGGATCCTCTTTGTCACAGGAAATATCCCAAATTTCTCCTTTCTGGATATTCCAGCATTTTCAAATTGCTTTCTTCAAGCCATCATTTCCCAGCAGCAATTCCTCAGCCATCATTTATTACAAAGCATTTATTCTTCACCCCCCACATGGTTTTTGCTGCTGTAAGTCATTTGCTGCCAGCATTCCCATTGTTCCTTTCCATTTCCCTCTCCAGCTTTTCCAGCGTGGCCAGGGGATGGATGGAAGTTAATTTAGCAGGAATATCTCTTAGATTTGCCAGGGTCGTGGGGTTTTTTTTATTATTTACAGCAGCTCTTTGCTGGTTGTGCCTGTCCCTGGAGCTGTGGCAGATGGGAGATTTAAAACAGGGATTCAAGCAAGTTCCCACTGGAAAACTGGATCCAAATTCCCATTTTTTTGCTGGGAGCTGGACACAAAAGCACAGACAACTTTCTTCAAAAACAGCAACACCTTGTGATCAGCAGCTCTTGTTTGTTCTTGTCCAGATTCCAGAATTCTTTCACAGGATTTCAGGAATGTCAGGCTGGAACACGTTAAACTCATTTCCTTTTCTCTCCCACAGCCACCAGCTTGCCATGGATGAAGAAAATAATATCCAGGAATATCCTATTGACCTCCAGCCCTTGGAATCCAAAGTGAAAATGTGAGTAAGGAAAAGTGTTGGGTCTGTCTTGGAATGCAGCAGAGGGTGTCCAATTCCTGAACTACTGGATCCATCCTGGATTTCTGAGTAACTCCATAAAACAGCTTCCAATTAGCAAATTAATTAAGTTCTCTATGTTTAAACACGTGGAGCTGAGAAAATTGGGATTGTTCAGCTTGGAAAGAAGAGAAGGATCCAAGGTGACCAAATTGTGACCTTGCAGGGCCTGAAGGGGCTCCAGGAGAGCTGGAGAGGGACTGGGGACAAGGGATGGAGGGACAGGACCCAGGGAATGGCTCCCAGTGCCAGAGGGCAGGGCTGGATGGGATTTTGGGAAGAAATTCCCGGCTGGGAGGGGCCAGGATGGAATTCCCAGAGAAGCTGTGTCAGCCCTGGATCCCTGGCAGTGCCCAAGGCCAGGTTGGACACTGGGGCTTGGAGCAGCCTGGGACAGTGGGAGGTGTCCCTGCCATGGCTGGGGTGGGATGGGGTGGGATTTATGTTCCCTTCCCACCCAAAGCATCCTGGCATGAATCAGAATCACACGGAGTCCCCTTGAACCGATTTGCAAATGTTAAACATCAGTGTTGCACTGATTTTGTCATTTCCTCTGTGTAACTAAAGAATATTTGGGAATCTGCTGGATTTTCCCACGAGTGCAGAGAAGCCAGAGGAGGGAAGTGCAGCACAGAGCCTTTTCCATGGCCTTTTCCCATCCACCATCAGTTTCCCAGAGATCCCCTGGAAAAAGCAGCCCTGGAAGTGCAGAATTCCTGCTCTGGGTGTGCAGCACATCCGTGTGGATTAGGAAAAGCGGGATTTCCTCGGGAAGCAGGGCAGCACAGCCTGAGGCTCGGGAAAAGCGGGATTTCCTCGGGAAGCAGGGAGTGCCGGCACTCAGCCAAGGCACACGCTGACACCTAGTGCAGCGCCGGGAAGGGAGGGATGCGCATCCCGGGGCTCTGGGAATGAGATGATCTCGGGAATGAGCTCCCGAACTTCCAGATGCCATCGAATCGTGGAATGTTCGGGTTGGAAGGGACCTTTAAAGACCTTTTAGTCCAGCCCTGAGCAGCGATAGCTTTAATTAGGGCTCGTCAGCCTGACTTGGGGTGTTTTTAGGGGTGGGGCATCTCCCACCTCGCCAACCTCATGGAAAAAAATCCTTCCTCATATCCTAAATCAACCTTGGAATTCTAGAGTAATTTTATTTTTTTCTGTACATTGCGTTCTATGGAGTTTCTCCTGGGATCAGTTATTCTAAAAGTCTTGATTTTAAATAATTAAAACTTGCCCACATATTTATCAGAGTCCAGGATTCCTTTTGGAGCCTCTCCCAGCATGGATCCTCCAGCCCTGGAGGAGGAATCGCCTCCATCCTGCAAACACTGCCTCACTTACAGCCCATTCAAATATTAATGCAAATTAAGATATTAAAAGGACATGAAGTTTCAAATGAAAACTCAGTGTCTTTTAAGCTTTTGGTCATGAAAATAAAAGCCAGATAAAAGAATCCATTTTCAGGAAGCTTTCTAGGAGGGTAATTATGGCTTAAACTCAGTCTATTCTGCTTTAAAACAGAAATACATGTAAATATAAATATAAATATAAATATAAATATAAATATAAATATAAATATAAATATAAATATAAATATAAATATAAATA
>NC_031778.1:23554669-23569717 GCF_001522545.3 Parus major | reverse complement strand
AAATAGAAATAGAAATAGAAATAGAAATAGAAATAGAAATAGAAATAGAAATAGAAATAGAAATAGAAATAGAAATATTTGTCATCCCAGCGAATAAACCCTCAATTGCTTAAAAATCCTACAAGGAGCTAACCCTGTAGAGAAGTTGTGGATGCTGGAATTGTTCCAGGCCAGGTTGGATGGGGTTTGGAGCAACTTGGGATAGTGGAAATTGCCCCTGCCCATGGCAGAGGATGGAATGAGATGACATTTTCCAACCTAAACCATTCTGGGATTCCATAATTCCATGATACTGCTCTGGCTCTCAAATTCCAGTTGTATGTGAATTATAATCTGAAATGTGGATAGGAAGTAGAAGGTTGTTAATTCCTTTAAATGAACAAATGGATATTTTTATTTTGTTTATGGGATGTAGGAGAAATTCAGACTTCTGGATGGCCTCAGCTGAGATCACTTCCATAGGTTTTGGGATTGGGTTGGACTCTGAGGAACGTGGAAGGAGTTTGGAACCAGATGAACTTTAAGATCCTTTCCAACCCAAACTACTCCAGAATTCCCTGCCTCTCCTTAATAAATACCCTAAATTATCCCAGTGGTGCTTTATAGAAACCCTACAGAGGTAACTCCACGTGATCTTCATCCAGCCAGGAAAACAAAACACAGAAACCCCTAATCCCAATGTTTTGAGCCAAGGATCTGGATTGAAATCCTTTGTTCCCTCAGCATCCAGCGAGCGTGGCGTGAGCACCTGCAGCGCCAGGACCTGTGCAGCCCATCTCCAACGTCACCAACAATGTCCCCAACGTCCCCGACGTCGCCAGTGTCATCGACCTCAGGCAAGATGAGCAGGTCTGTCAGCATGAACACCTTCTCCGACAGCAGCACCCCCGTGAGTCCGGCTGGAATTCCTCCTTTTTCCTTTGTTGCCTTCTTTTCTGGGATTTGGGATAAGTGGAATCTCAGATGTGGGTTCGCCAGGTTGATAATGGGTTAAAAAGGGATTTTGGGGTGTCTCAAATGGCCTCCAGGCAGAGATTGTTCTTGTAAGCTCATCAGGATGTGTGAGCGTGGATATCAGACCGGGATTTCAGCAGATTTTGGAGGTGTTCTTGCTGGAAAAAAGGTGTTTCCAAGTGGTCATGTGTCCTGTGTGTTTAGGATATTGTGTTCCCAAAAAATCCTCAAATTGTGATGCTTTTCCTGCAATGAAATGTGTTTTCTTGGCTGATTTTTGATTTTGTTTGGTTGATTTTTATACTTGCTAAAAAAGACTTTGAGAAGTTGATTTAGGGGTTCAAAATTAAATTGTTTTTGGAATAAATATTCCGGCTCAACCGGTGGCTGGAGGCTGCATTTCTCTTTTTAAGGTGACTCTAAATAAACCCCAAATGCAGATCCCATTTTTGGAATACAAGCAGCTCTGTGACTGCCTCTGAATTGGGATTTTTAGGACAATAAATAAATAAATACAGAGTCTGGAAATGCTGCCTTCAGCTTTGGGATGGAAGAACAAGGAATTACTGACTGGAGTGCATGGAATAACTCAGGAATTCCAGGAATTCTGGTGTGGTGTGTGGTGCAGGAAGTGTCTCCCTGCTCCTGAGGAGGGAACAGGTTGGTTGGATCCTCACTGTCAGTGGATGTTTCCACTCACAGGACAGCATTTGGTGTCTTCTGAATCCCTACAAAAATCTGGGAATCATTGTCAGTGGTGTTCTGCAAGCTGAATAAATGTAATTCTACCTTCGGTTGCAAAGTTGGAGCGATTTTAATCTCATAAAGCCCAAGGCACTGATCAAACAGCTTTTCCATGATAAAAACCCTGATCTTGGAATTTTGGGGATAATGTGACACTTTCCAGTCTTGATCCAGGTGTTGATCCAGGCCCAAAGTGAAGCTGGTTCCAGCAGGTTTATTTTGGGACACAGTGCTTGACAGAATTTAATAAAATATTCCTGAGGGCACTGCTTTATATTTAGCTGGGAGCTGGAGAGCAGGAGGATAAAGTGGGCTGGAATATTGGGTTAGACACTGATGTTTCATGGATTAAAGGGGTTTGGTTCCTTTAATTAGAGGAATAGATGAGGATATAAATGTTTATCTGCCACTGGAATCTGCTTCCACCAGAGGTCCCTCGTACCCTGTGCAGGGACGCTCGCGGGTGCTCCAGAGCTCCTCCAGCACGAATCTCGTTTGGAAAATGACGCTTTTGAGATGTCTGCGGGTTCAGTAAAGGCGTCTGGGAGTTCTGTATTTGTGGGGAGAAGGTGATGGCTCCATCTCCGAGTGTTTGTGGGTAGAACACGGGGTTCCCCCGGGCCTTCCCCATGGAGAGGGCTGATGGAACGGGTGGAATGTCAGAGTTTGAGGGATGAGATGAGAAACAGAGAATTCTTGTTTGGCTGCTGCTTTGTAGCAAAGAAAGGTTTGTGTGTGTGTGTAGTACAGACAGGTTTTTAACTGTTTTAACTGGAAAAGATCTGTTACTGATCACTGATCCAATTATGGGATGAGGAGCACACAGCCTGGAGCTGTGATGTCTTCACTTGCTTTTGTTTTCCTTTTGCATCTTAATCCTTGCTAAAAGGAAATCAGAAGACAGACGTATAACAGATTTGAAACAATGTTCTTCCTTGAAAATGTTCTAAATTTTGTTACTGTGTAGAAAAGTGTCCAAACTTCCCTTTCTAGATGGGTTTCTGCTTCTTTCCTCCAAAATCACTGAATGGTTTGGTTGAAAGGGACCTTCAGGCTCATCCTACCCCTGCCATGGCAGGGACACCTTCCACTGTCCCAGGCTGCTCCAAGCCCCTTTTCCATTCCCTGGCAATGTCCACCCTGCCTTGGACATTTCCAGGGATCCAGGGGCAGCCACAGCTGCTCTGGGCACCCTGAGGTGCCCACCCTGTGCCCAGGGAACAATTCCTTCCCAGTATCCCCTCTAAATTTCCATTCCTTCGGCTTGAAGCCATTCCCCTGTTCTGTCACTCCAGTTCCCAATGAAGTCTCTGTCCTCTGTCCTTGTATCCCCGTTCCGATTCTGGAAGGAGCTCTGAGCTCTGCAAACAACTTCCACAAGTTGTTTGGAGAAGACTCCAGGCTGAAAAATTCCAATTTTCCCAGCCTGTCTCCATAGGGGAAGATCTCCAGTCCCCTTGTCAACATCATGGCCTCTTCTGGACTTGCTCCAACAGTTCCACGTCCTTCTTACCGTGGGGACACCACATCTGGGCTCAGCATTCCGGGGGGGTCTCGGGAAGAATTCCATGTCCAGGAGGATGTGCTAGGCCAGCTCCCACCCTGCTGGGCTGCCCGGGAGAGGAGCGGGAGCCGCCCGGGATGCGCTGGCGGTGCTCGGCCGATCAGCACCGCGGGCAGCGGCGGGGCCGGGCCCGCTCAGCACCGCGGACAGCGCCAGGTTCTCCCGCTCCTCTCCCAGCTCGCTGCCCTTTAATGGGGATCTTACCCCAACCCTGTCACTCCTGACCTCCCATCCTGGCAAAGCACCTCTTTTCCTCTCCTAAATATCATTGGGATGCTCGTGAGAATGGCAGGAACTGATTCCGTAAAATTCCCATTTTTTTTACTTGAGCCAAGTGCTCCAATAGGCAACTTCCTAGCAAGAAATGGTTTTTTTTTAGAGGTGTAAGCACACAAAAGCTGCTTTTCCAACTGGGAATGGTTATTTCCCCACCCTTTCTCCATCAGTTGATGCCACAGAAATATCCAGTGGGGAAAAGAGGCAAGATTGAACCCCTCTGCCCAAACTCCACTTTGTCTTTCCTGCCCCACGGGGCAGCTTCAAAGCTGGGACCTTTCCCAGTGATTTATAAAGGTTTGGTGCTAAAATAGAACAAAATCTCTCTGCAGCCTTTGTGTGTTCTTTGGTCTCCCAGGAAAATCCCATTTTTCCACTGGTGTCTGTGACATTCCCAGGTGTGTTTTGCACCTGCAGGAGAGATGGGAAGTTGAGGAAGAGGGAAAATCCACGTGTGGCAGGCAGTGAAGTCCTAACAAGCAGTGGGGTGTTAATTCAGGGAACATTCCCTCTTTCCTGCGAGCCTGAATCCCCAAATCCATGAGCAGCAGAGTGGGAACCATCTGATAAATATTTACAATGCGGTTTCTATATAATGTAAAAATGCAAATCCTTGCTCTTGAGCAGCGTGGATGGAAACATAATTAAAGATGAGGGAGACAAATCCAACTGAGATGAAAAGGCCTTAATTAGAAATCAAATATTTGATGGTTTGGGGAGAAACATTAATGCTGATGTGGCTGTCAGATAACACTTGGAATGAAGGGAACATGGAAAAAAATGTTGTTTTCAATCCTTCCCATTGGCTTTGGATAATCTCAGCTCTAAATGTGAGCAGGGAATTCACAGTGCTGCTGCCTAACGTGGAATTTGTCATTTAAATGCGTTTTTATGGAGAAATTGTTGTTGAGTTTGTGTTTATTTGTGTTCATAATCATCCCCAGTGATTATCCAAGTTTAAATCCCTTACAAATATTATCCCATGGGATTTTAACTGCTGGGATACAAAGGGACCCTCTTGATCCTTTCTGCTGGTGGGAGCAGAACACCAATAATTTCTTCTTTTTTTATGCTGTGTGTATTGAAGGTTGGTACTGATGTGATTATTGATGCCAATTTGAGTCCTCGTGGTTTAACAGCAGCAAAATCAATCCAGAAATGATCTTGGTTGATGATAAAATCACTGATAAGACATTTCTGATGATGTTTCTGTGGGAATATTCGGCTGTTGGAGACACTTGAGAACAGTTCTTGGAGTCCTGGGGTGGGTTTAGCTCCGTGAATGTTCACGGTATCGATGAGAGGTCTCAAAAATAGTTTTATTTATGTCCTGCTTCAGGAAATTTGGCTGAATTCTTTATAAATCCTTTCTAAGTTAATTCTATGTACAATATCTCATTTATTCCCACAGCAGGGAAATTCCATAAATTTCTTCCTTTTACAAAGCCAGGTCCCCAGATGAAAATAATATTAATGAAGACTTTAATGCTTAATTAAACAGGGGGGTGTAGAGCAGATCTGCACCAGCACAGGAAGTTCTTGGGGGGTTTCTCTCCGGCCCTGTGGCAACACACTGAAAATTCAGAATTTCTTTTGTCTGAGGAACTTCCAGAGGGCAGGAGTGGATGGGATATCGGGAAGGAATTATTCCCTGTGAGGGTGAGGAGGGACTTGGATGGAATTCCCAGAGAAGCTCTGGCTGCCCCTGGAATCCTGGAAGTGTCCAAGGCCTGGTTGGACAGGGCTTGGAGCAGCCTGGGACACTGGAAAATGTGGGACTAGATGACCTTTGAGGTCCCTTCCAAACCAAACAATTCCATGATTCTCTGCCCTGAGCAGTAAGCTTTGCTGATGGCATTTGCAATTCTTTGGGAATGATGACAATGGGCTGATTTCCTTAGGCTGGAGAAGATCCCATCTTTTCCTGCTGTTTAGGATGCACAGCTGAAATATCCTAAAATATGTAGAGTTTCCAATGAGACCTTCTGGGATCTCAGCTTTGGGTGTTGGTGACTTGAGGGCTGGGAACAGATGAGGACACAGCAGAGCACACCAATAATTCCTAGGAATTATTGGGAATATCAGGATCTGGCAAATCCAAAATTACGAGGCCTTTTGTTGTCACCCTTCCCAAGTGCTGACAATGGCAGAGATCAAACAGCTCAACCCAGAGTCAAATACTGGAGCAGTGCAGGAAATGGGAATGGATTTGGAATGGCAAGGAAAGACTGGGAATTGGTGAATCTCCAATATGGAATTATTTGAGATGGGGAGATTTCCAACCACAGGTTTCCCACAAGGAATTATCTTCACTGGCTGGAATGGATTCTATTTTCATGGGACCAAAATAAAATGGGAAAATGTAAGAAATTTAAGTAATGGACAATAAAGTCATGATTAGAGCAGTAGGAATTAGATATATAAAATATATTTAATAGAAATTTACTGGGATGGAGGGAAAATCCAATGGAAATTGTCCCATCCTGAGCCATTAAATTATTTTAGCTGTTCTATCAGCACTGAAATGTGGCAGCAGCTCTTTAATGGGGTCTATTACAGGACAGTGGATCTTCCCAAATATATCCAGATTATCTCCTCCCAAAGGGCAAAGTATTGATTTCTGCTCATAAAATCAATTACCAGAGTAAATACACCGGAAAAGTACATTTTTGTGGGAATAAATATGATTTGAGCTATTTCACTGCTTGGAATTAAGGCAACTAATAATCATTATTCTGGTTTTTGGGAGATTCTGACTCTGTTTCGATAACTCCATTTTTAGATGCAATTTTCCACCTGTGAAATGACTCCTCAGGTTCAGCTAAAGGTCATTAGGAAGCCATAAATAACATTTTAGGGAAATATTTAAGGAAAAAGCCATGTTTAAAAAACCTGATTAAATCCTGTTTTCATAGACATTCACTCGTTGGAATTATTCAGATCTTTAACAAAACCTGATTAAATCCTGTGTTAATGGAGATTTCCATGCTGGAGTTATTCAGATTTTCTCCCAACCCCATCTCTCACACCAATAATTTTTGGGAAAACCACCCTCTAGCAAAGGTCTTTAAGAGATCAAAGTCCAGCAGTGGACTCTGGGGTTTATTCTGGATTATTCATTATTTCCACAATTTGTTTGATTGCATCACTTGGCTCTCCCTTTTTCAACTTCTGCTGCTCTTTCTCCCTTTCCTTTAAAATATCAGCTTCTGTGAATCCCCAAATTCCCCAAAGTTCCTCTATCCTACCCACATAACAGTGAATTTTGGGGGGGTTTCCCATTTCTCAGGCTCTTCTCTCCAGCAGGATTTTGTTTAGCAGTGCCAGGATCACCTCATACCCCACTTGTGTCCTTATCCCTTGGACTGTGCTTTAAACTTTCCTTCACTGCTGACTTTGAAAATTTTGACCTTATTTTGCCCTTTGCTGACACTGAATTAACTATTTTTTCCTCCTGTTGGCCAGGGCAGGAAAATTCTGGGATCTGAGCAGTTCTGGGAATACCAGAGCCAGGTGAACTGTGGAATATTCCTGTGGTTTATTATACTGGACATTTTCCTGCTGTTCTGATAATGCATTCCCCACACTGTGTGTACACCAGTCCTTCGCTATTTGAAAATTTCAGAGCTCTTGTTTTTCCAACTAAACCCTTGTTTCCAGTTCCTAATTTAGGCGCTGCTTTAATTGCATTAATTCCTCTCAATCCGAGTCTGAACGTGGAGCTTGGAACACGCAGCTCCATTCAGGTCAGCAGCCACGCTTTGGCTTTTCCAGGGTATTTAAAATTCCATCGCTGTTCCAATAAAGCTCAGCCAGTGGATTATTTCTCATGGACAGACAGTCCATCCTTCTCCTGGGGGTTTTATGGACAGAGTGTATAAAATGATAACACAATGAATGGGCCACTTGCCATCCTCTATCAGCTGCTTAAATCAGCTGCTCCAGACAGGAATTCAATACAGGAGAAGCTGTTCCAAATGGATTTTTCAGGTACAAGGCATAACAAGGAATTTCAGGAGTATTCTTGATCCATTGGCACTGAGATAGCTTTAAAGACATTTATGGGCCTTCAATAAAGATGCTTTCAAACCATCTACAGAATAATAAAATCGCTTTGGTGCTCTGAGGAGCTCAGGAGAAAATCAAATTATTGTAAGATTTGATTATGCCAGTGTCCAGAAATCCCAGATATTGGATAAAATCCGCTGAGAAGCAAAAGGAGAATCTCATTCAGGAAGGGAAAGGGAAGGAAGGTTTTGCATGTAAGAATTGAATATTCCCCTGTAATTTTATTTTTATGTAAATTATGTAAATTAGATGAAGATGTCATAATATTTCCCATGCTGAATTTGTGCTATTTATGAACACTGCAGTGCTGTTTCCCCCTCTCCTGTAAAAACCTGCTGTGCTTCCCAGAAAGCCAGGGATTTACCTCGTCTCCTGTGTTTAATTTTGCAAAATTGGGATGCAAACTTAAATAGGAAATCTCAAAGCCAAATTTCAGGAACAGATTTCCCACCTCGAAGGAAGTGGAAAGGGAATACGGAGGTGCCGTGGAGAATTCAGTGTTTTTAATCCAGAGCTGTGTTTTTTGGGATGTAGAGAAATTAAATTAGGCTGCCCAGGCAAGTGGTGGATTCATGGATTCACCATCCCTGGAAGTGCCCCAGAAAACGTGTGGATGTGGCACTTGAGGACATTATTTAGTGGTGAACGTGGGCTGATGGTTGGATTTGATCTTGGGGGTCTCTTCCAACCTTAAGGACTCTGTGATTCCATGAAATGATGGCCTTGGTGTCTCTCCCAAAACTGGGGATCCTGCTGTGGCTTCCTGCCCATTTGGGGCCCATTTTGATGTTTCTCTTCCTGATGGCCAAATATTTCCTGGATTTTCTTCCAAAACAATTCTAAATTCACTTTGTGGGGTGGAGTTTCATGGGTGGCTGTAGGGCAGGGCTGGACCTTTGTCTGTCCCTTCCCATTTCTGGGGGAAAAAAAGCCCCAAAGCTTTGATTGACCCCTAAAGCTCTTCTAGGACAACACTGAGGCTCCGAAGAGCTTGGAATTTGCAGGTACAAATCCCAGCCTGGCTTTTCCATGTCCCAAATCCCATTCCATGCCTTTAATCCTGATACTCTTCTTTGTTAAATCCATCTGCAGGAACTCCTTCATTCCCTTCTAATGGAACAGATCCTTTGCTGCTCCTTATCCCCAAATAAAGGGAATTGGACAATTTTGGGCCTGGATTGTGACCTTTCCCTAAGGATTCTTGCTCCTTCTTGGAGAAATCTTTGGGAGGGCACTGATTCCCTGCAAGTCTGAGCCTGACTCATCACATCATCAGAAATGCTGTAAAAATATCCCACAGTTCCTTAACTCGTTTTCCAAGGGGAATTTAATGATCCAGAAAATTAAGAATATTCACTTTTTTTTGCCCAGTGAGGAGATATTTTAATTCCAAACGTTCCCACTTAATTTCCCTCAGAACAGAAACTCAGACCTTCCATGGCAATGTCCTTTCAGCTGTCCTTGCTTTTGGGATTTATCTTTTCCATGCTTTTATTTTAAACCCTGCTCTTTGACACACAAAAAAAGAATTATTTCATTTATTAAAGGCTGTGCCCACCATGAGATAATCATGGCAAAGAAATGAGAGGCTGTCACCGACTCCTCTCTCCATGAAAAAGGAATTGCAGAGCTCCTGGCTGTCAATGGATGCATTTTCCAGCAGCACTGAAGGGCTTTATTTGGCTTTTTACAGCACCACTGTCCTTTGTTTCCAGCCTTTGCCACACAGTGGAACTTTGTCTGCTGGAAGAGTTGATTCCAATGGCAGAAAAGGTCCTAAAAACTCATGGAATTTCTTTGGGGATACAAGAGACTCAGTAAAGGTTTCATAGCAGGAGCATAAAGAGAGGGAAAGCTGGAGAAGGGTCTTGCTTAGAGTGTGACAGAACAAATGAGGTTGGGGCAGGTTTGATTCAGGTAAATCTGGGTTTAGTCCCAAACTGGGGCACTTCCAAGAGGGATTATTTTTTTTTTAAATGTGCAAGTATAAACTCTAATTAAATATTTTTTTTAAAAAAAGTTGAATTAAAGGTCATTTTTAGCATAACCTGATGTTGGGGTTTTCCCACTTAATTAGGGCTGAACAGGAACTTGAGTATGGGATTGGTTTATGGTGTTTTTTCCTTTTAATGGTTTATTTTAGTGTCTTCTCCAGTCATGGAGCAGCTGAACCAGTGGGAATGAGCTGGGTTTGGCTGGATATTCTGGATTGATCCATGTCAGAAACTTAGATGTCTACAAGTGAACTCCCAACGTGTTGGATTTTTTGTTCCTCCTGTGTTTTCCTAGAATTCCAGGATGATTTGGGTGGGAAGGGAGCTTAAATGCCATCCCATCCCATGCCTTGGGCAGGGACACCTTCCACTGTCCCAAGGTGCTCCAAGGGATGGGGAAGGCGTCCCAGAATATTGCTCATTTCCTTGGTTAAATCAGTGCTGGAGATAAATTTAATTCCTGTGGAATTTCACTTAAAACACAGAAATTCCCTGAGGTTTTGGGAATTCACCCTGATGTAAATGGAAATGTAGCTGTATCCTAACATTAATATTTCCGTGTATGAAGTAACTTATAATTGCATGATCCAGATGTTTTCCTGTTCCATAAAATCTGGATGGACACATGTGAAACACAAATATCCAGTATCCATCTGCATCCCAACTCCTGGATCCCTTGGCACAGGGATGCTGTGGGATCAGTCCCTAAATTCATCTCTCCCTGCCTCCATAATTTGGGGATCTTTCAGAGCAGCCTGAACTTTTCCCACTGATTGATAACTCAACTTCCTGCCCTTCAGCACCTCAATTAAACCATGGGAAAGCCTTGCTTGGTCATTAGGATGAAGAATCTAGGATTGGAAGTTGTTGCTTATTAAATATTTCTTTTAAAATGCTTCATTTTTAAATGTAGCTGGTTTGGGAGATCAGCAGATGGAGAAGGAGCCGTGAACCTCTCCTGATCACAGCCAAGATGCCTGGAAAAATGTTTCCACAGTGACACTAAAATCTTAATAACCTGTCAAAGGCGCTGCTCAGAAGAGGTTTGGGATGAAAAATAGCTCCAAGATTTCCAGCTGAACAATGCTGGGTTCATGAAACATCCATCAAAACCCAAAGTGAAAGTTAATTTACCTCAAGTCTTGCTGCTGAGCAAAGCCAGGGCCTACTTTTTAATTTTCCAGGAGAAAACTGGGCATTTCAGCCAGGACTTTCTGAGAGGTCAGATTTGTGAGGAGCAAAATCCCAGTGGAGAAAGACTGGGACTGATCAAATACTTGAAGGTGCTGTTAAATCTCAAATTATTGTGACCTCAAGACAAAAACTGGAAAAAAAATTAAATATGTAAAAGCAGAGCCTAATTAACCTGACAGATTAATTAACCCCTCAGGGAAATTTGGACAATTGGCTCAGGAAAAACTGAATTGGTTTTGTTCAATCTGATCAGGAGAAATTGAAATCTCCTGGCATTCAGGACAGCCTGGACACTCAAATTGTTCAATTTTGGGTGGCCTCCAAACAATCAGACAAATAGAAGCTGTTCCCAAGGAATTTTCTCCCAAAATATGAAATCCCTGCCTCTTCCTCTCACAGATGCTGTCCCAGACTCTGCATTTCTCCCCATCACTGCAGGTTGCTGTTGCTTTATTTTGGGGGAGCTGATGTGGTCACAAAACCAGTTTTGGGGGGTTTTTTTAGGTTTGTTTAAAACAGGGCCCTGTGGAAGGAAAGGTGAATTTGAGTTGTGCCATCCTATCTTTAAGGGCACAACTGGTAATGGCCCAGCCTGAGACAGGCAGAAGAAGATTTCCTCGTGCTTTAAAGGCCTCTGAGTTATCCAGGGGTTTCTGGGAATCAACATAAGGAAGGTGGGGACACCCTTTAGGAGCTGATTGGAGCTGTTATGCATTTAAATTGTCCCATTAGGGGGCCAAGCTCCCCTGGCTGCCAATAAAGATCAGTCTCAGGAGAGCTATGGAGGCTATTCCAGGAATTATTCCTGCTATTTCCCACCTTAATGGGTTGCTTATTTTAGGAAAACAATGATTTTCTCCAAATGAGACAGCCTGAAGTTTAACCTTTGTGGGCAGGTATTTATTGGCTGTGATGTTCTTATCTCTTATCCAGATTTATTCAGTAAATGTGTTTATACCAACCTGATTAGGCCCTGCATGGATCCAGATTCCTGAATTCCTTCTCAATTCCTCCATTCCCTGCTCCTCCCAAACCAACAGGAATCCCAAGGCAACAGTTAAAAACCAGAGGTGGGGACACAACAATTTTCTGCAGTGGCTTTTGTCCATAATGAATAATAAAACTAAAATAGAAATATTAATAGGTGCCTCTAATACTCAGCTCTACTTCACTTCCAAAGGAACAAATTTAAATAGAAGATGGAATATTTAAAATATCCTAAAAAAAATATTAATACCTGGATGAACGTTTTTTTTTTTTTTTAAATACAAACAAAAAGTGGTTGATAAAACAAAAAAAAAGGGGGGGAAGAGTAAAAATATTTATATGAAGGGTTAAGAGATTTCCATTGGCATTTACCTTCAATTTTCAGATTAATTTTCTTGCCAGGGTTGTGATTTCACTGCGATGGAGGTTGGGTGTTAAATCATTTTGCCAGGATCCTCCTTTAAATCCTTCCACCTTCAGTTGTCTGCAGGGAGCTGATGGAATTAATGAGGGATTATTACAATATTCTAGATTTGAAACATTAAATAACAATCCCTCCCTCTGCCCCCAGGACATCTGACTTTTATTAACAATTCCTAGAAAAGACTGACACTGGGAAGCTGCAAATCCAGCTGCAAATCCTCTTCCCAGGAATAGGATTGGGGAAAAAGTCAAATAAAAAACTCAAATGAATTTATTTTCCCACAAATCTGCCAGATCTCATTTGAAAGGTTTTTGTGCCCCTTACTATTTTGGCTGACAGGAGTTGGAGAAATGGAATCCAGCAAAGAAAATGTGGATTTTTTTTTGTTTTTCCCCTCTCCAGCGATAAAAAATCATTCAGCAATGCTGCTCTGAAAAGTTCTTTATTCTTCATTAAATTCTCTCTGCTGCCACCTCATCTTTTGGGATCCAGGAGATCCGGGCCAGAGTTTGTGCTGCCACTGGATTTTTATTCTGTTTCCTGGGAGGGGAATTTATCGTGGTGCTGTTGTTCATGGGATGAGAGAAGCCTTGAAATCCTTGGTTTTTATTTATCCCAAGCCAGCTGTGTCCAGGTGTGGGATTGGGGCACCCTCGAGGTGTCCATGGATAGATTTGTTCCTGTGACCAGGGGTTTGCAATGTTTATGTGGTGAAAAAGAAAACAGAGTTTAAAAAAAAGTTAAAAATTTAAAAGAAATTTCAGAACTATTATTTTTTTTAATTTAAATAAATATAAAAAAAAATCGAAAGAAAATTTAAATTAAAAAAAAATAAAAAGAATTAAAAATAATTTAAAAATTTAACAAGTGTCACCCCAGTTAAGAACTTTTTGGGATCAATTTGCAGTTTTAATGTTGAGCTGGGGGGGTCTTTTTGGTTCTGGTCTCCACCAATTTCACCCAGCCCTTCCATTCCCTGACCTGAAATGCAGAAAATGACACAAAGGAATTACTGATGCTCAAAAAAACCTCATTTTCCATGCCAGGGATTGCTTCTTCCCAGTTGGATTTGTGCTTAGGGAGCAGAATTTGGGAGCAGAGCCGCCCCTCTGGAGCTGCTGTGAGACCCTTCAGGAAAGGCATTTGGGGGATGGTTTTTGAGGGATGATTTATTTTCCATAATTAATTCCTGTTTTGGGAATGGCTCCATGGCACCTGGGGTCCCTGAGCCATTCCTGACGCTGGTTTTCCTCCTACCACCGGGAAAATCCCAAGGATTCCCTTTGCTCCAGGGTTCAGCTCCATCATTCCCATCCCGCTCTCATCCATAAAACCACACTCCAGGAAGGGAGGAGCTCTCCCAAATCCATGAATAAATCCCTGATTTTGCTGTGTCACCGCTGCCGAGTGATGTCACTGCAAAAAATGCAAATTAAGCCATGGAATGAGAGCTGACTCGGCTTTTCCGAGCTCACATGAGCCACTCCCAACCCAAATTTATCCCTCTGCCAGAGCCCAAAATCCGACTGCTGTCCCAGAAGGAATGTGCATTTCCAGGAGGGATTTCTTCTGTTTCCCAGCGCTGATTTTATTGTCCTCGCTGATAATCTCTTAATTAGCCTCCCATCAGCGCTAATCACTTGTTTCCTCCTGATTAGGGAGCCTGAGAAATAAATACGGGATAGGGAATAAATTAGGAGCAGGAGGTTGGGAATATCTCGCGTTCATTCCAGAGGCACCGGGAAAGGCACAGCAGCGTGGCTCCAGGAATAAATTAATTAACGAGGGCTGATTTCAACCACCTCATGGATATAAATGGAGATAAAATCCCACTTTTAGTGTAAAATAGGGATGGAAACGTGTCCTGAAGAGTTGGAATTGCGGGAGATGGAGAGCAGCAGCTCTGCTGGGCTCTCCACATTCCCTGTGCTCCCACATCCTCTCCAAAACAGGGAGCTCCTCCTGGCCCATCATTCCATGATATTCCAGACTCAGGAGGTTGGAACCCCCAGTGCTCATTCCAGAGTCACCAGGAGGGGAACATCCCTGTGGATCCAGGAATAAATTAATTAATGAGGGCTGATCTCATGGATATAAATGGATAGAGAATCCCACTTTTAACATAAAATAGGGATTGAAGCATGTCCTGAAAGGCTGGAATTGCAGGAGAGGGATTGCTGGGCTCTCCACATTCCCTCCTCTCCTGCCTGAGCCACTCATCCCCATCCTTCCCTCCCTCCCTCCCTCTCTGGAACATTAGGAAAGTAAAGAAAGCTGAATAAATGAAAAGCCCTGTGAATTATTTATCCCTGTGGAGCAGCTCTTCCCAGCTTTTCCAGAGCCCTTCCTCCCCCTCAGCAGCTCAGCTCTGCTTTGGGTTGATTTTAAATTATCCAAGGTTTCGTTCCAATTTTAATTCTCCCCTGTTAATTAATAATTAATGGCCTCACTTGCTCTGGAATCTCTTTTTTCCCAAGCAGGGATTCAGGGAAAGGGAACAAGGCTGATCCTACCCTTGCTCAGGCTCCACCACTGCCTAAGTAGGAAATAAATTCAGATTTAAACTTAAAGTTGTGGGGTTTTTTAACTTCTTGGTGTATTTCCCCCCTTCTTGGTGTGGTTTTCCCCCTTTTCCTGTACTTTTTCCAGTTTTTGCAGCGTTTTTCCAACTTTTTGGTGCATTTTTTCTCCTTTTTGCTGTATTTTTCCTGTCACTGTGCTCTTATGTTGGCCTCCCCCAGGCTTTTTTTCCTGGCTGCTCAATTTCTTCACCTCAATCTCATTTTTTGGGGGCTTTTCCTTCCAATTTTTGCCTTTTGTGCCACCATCCCCACTGATTTTTG